>NW_017308651.1:73016-120209 GCF_000935625.1 Nanorana parkeri
GTATTGCAGTCTGTATACCACTTGAGAACAAGGAAATAAAAAAAATGGCCACCATCAAAATTTTTAAAAAAAATATATAGGAAGGTTTCAGGTCACTTTAATCTAACATGTAATCTGCATGTATGTTATCTTCTCTGATTCCCTCTCTTTAACATGGTAAAAACTATTTTAAATAAGACCTTGTCATTTGCATTAAATTGTTTATTTTAGACCCATTTATATCATCACTCTTTGAAAGGGTACTCCTTTAAAAAGCTATTAGGGAAGCAGCCACAAGTGACATTGGACACCTGTGACTGAGAGATCAAAAACCCAACCAAAGAGAGGGGAGGGCCACTTAAAGGCAGGCTGGATGACACTGAATGATACAGGCTCTGTTTGACTTGGAATGCACTATGATTAGGTATGAGTTCAGGTTCTGATTGAATTCAGTTTGAATGCAAAAAAAGTTTCTTTTAAAGAAAGAAGAAGTGGGGTTTTAAAAGCACCAGAAAATGACAACTCCAACCACAATATGTAAAAATATATTAGTTTATTTCATATAAATCTTAAAAAAAGGGAACAAAAAGGGCTTACAGCCAATGATAAAATTGAGTAGATAGTCCCTAACATAGCTCTTTCCACATACACAATACCTCACCATTAACAGAAACATACATGATTCATCCTATGTTCTTGTAGACATACATGAGTGGGGTTCAAATGCCAAATGACCAGATAACATATAAAGAGGTCCTTATACACTTGTTCGTAGGGCTATGGAATGAATTAATTGCTCTCTATAATTGAATCCAGTTTGAACCTGAGCTCCTCCAAACAAAGAACACCTACACCCAATTAGCTGCGAGCTGGGTATTCCCTTCGCTGCATGTAAACAAAGGGGTGATAGTAACATATTTGTTAAGGTTGAATAAAGACACAGGTCCATCCAGTTCAACCTATGTGTTCATGCATGTCTGTGTATGAGTTACAAAGAGTAACCATACCACTATATATTGCATTCACTGAGGAAGGCATCTAAACATTTCTTGAAAGTGTCTATACTCTCATGATATCACTACCTTGGGAAGGGAGCTCTGCAATTTTACCGCTCTAACAGTAAAGAATCCCTTTCACAGTTTGAGGTTACAACTTTTTTCTTTCAATTCTAGGTGGCCTCTTGTCTTCTTAAGTAAACTTAAAGTAAACAGTTTATTACTGATTCTACCGTGACGATTAAACAATGTGTACATTGCAATCATAACCCCTCTTTTCCAGAGTAAACATGTGTAATTTTTTAAATCTTTCCTCATAGCTTAGGTCCTCCACCCCCCTTGTTAGTTTCGCTGCCCTTCTCTGGGCTCTCCCTAGCTCAAGAACAACCTCAAGATGAGGCTGAACCAATGTTTTATAGAGTGGTAGAATTGTGGATTTGTCTCTATGGATTTTTCATACCCACATAGCCATATTAAGTAAATGTAATTTACGAAATATAGGGTTATAGCCATATAAAAGGTCAATGACATCACTGCATCCAACCCCCCCCCTTTGCTTACGCCAAGCTACAAGCAGGGAATTCCATGCCCACAGATGATTGGTTGGCTCGGATGGATATACCTTCCATGTTTAGGAAGAGCTCCTTCTGGGTTCGGAGGAGCTCAGGCTTAAGTAAGCAATTTCAGCATAGGGGAGGAACTTGTACAACTATTCAAGGCTTAAAGGGAAGACTGGAGTTCATCCTTATTAGTCTTAAAAGAGAACTATGGGGGTAAGTGTTTTTCCCCATAGTTCTCTTAAAGGTCACGGGAGGACATATACTAGCGTCCTCCTGTGACCCAAAGCTCATTATATTGCGAGCTACAGCATGCGCTATACTGAGACCGCCCCAGCCGAGACAGATTCCGACAATGCTGTCGAGATCCACCCAGCTGCGTGAATGACAGCTGGCTCTGTCTATCTAGAGGCAGAGCCAGCTATACCTGCCCCCTCCCCTGTCTGTTCCTCCAGTCAGCGCTAGACATGTGCGATTCGTTTCGTTCCGAAACAAAATTGGGACGAAATTTCGGAAATTCTGAGTTTCGGATGTATCCGAATTCCGAATTACAGCTAAAACAAATGCTAACAAATCCGAATTCCCAATTTCCCGGAATTCTTTTTTTGGACAAAATTTCGTTGCAGCAAAATGACATTAGGAAAAAAAATATTCCATTTTTTTTTACAGTCTGCAGAGGATAAAAAAAAAAAGCGTGAGGTTCCCCCCCAATATATACCAGACCCTTTAGGTCTGGTAGGAATGTTAGGAGGGCCCACCCAAGTTAAAACACAAAAAAAGTGTGTGGGGTTCCCCCCAAAATCCATACCAGAAACCTTTAGGTCTGGTAGGAATGTTAGGAGGGCCCACCCAAGTTAAAACACAAAAAAAGTGTGTGGGGTTCCCCCCAAAATCCATACCAGAAACCTTTAGGTCTGGTAGGAATGTTAGGAGGGCCCACCCAAGTTAAAACACAAAAAAAGTGTGTGGGGTTCCCCCCAAAATCCATACCAGAAACCTTTAGGTCTGGTAGGGATTTTAAGGGGGATCCCCAGCCCCAAAAAATAGGGGGAAAAACATGGGGTCCCCCTAACAGTCCTACTAGACCCTTGATCCGAGCACTGGCACGACAGGGCAGGAAGCTCCTTTAATTGGAAAAAAAGAGTCAATTTTTGACTATTCCTTTAATTTAAAAAAAAAATGGCTCCATCGATGTAATCCAGTGTCAATCACGATGCACGACTCCTGCCGACCCGACGCAATAAAAAAAGTCCTGCAGCACAACACACTAAAATCAGTATCAGTGCACAAAATAATTATTTTCTGACTAAGTCTAAAGGATAAAACTACTTTGAGTTAATAAATAACACATATTTTCAAATTTGAAATTGCACCTTTTGCGAAAAGGTAAAAAAAATGAAGGAATGCAAAACTAAATTAGCGACTTATGCTAAAAATAATGTTTGCTATGTTGGTGTTGTGATAAAATGATACAGGCGTATATTTAATCGCAACACAGCGTATCGCAGCGTACGGCAATGCATCACAAAGCTTTGCCATGCGCTGCCACTGTTAAATTAATGTTTAAAAAAAAAATCATGCACTGCGATGCATTCTAACAACCCACTGCAGCGCATGTGCATGGCATACACCACAATATGGTGCACGTGTATGTTATGTGTGTCTGGTGGGGAGGGGGTTGTGCTTCTTTTTAGTTATTTTTATACACATTTTTAATTAATTTTTTTACAATTTAATTTTTTTGACATTTTTGTATTTTATTTTTTTTTACTATCTCCACGCTGGTCTGCTCTCATGCTGCTCGATCATCGTGATCGAGCGGCTCGCTCCTCCGCCCCCTGCTGGCCATTTCTCCTTGGATGCCCGGTGCCTCAGCACATACAATCGGGAGGAGAGCAGGGGGATCCATGGAGACACATATCCCTGCCTGGAGCGACTCCAGGCAGGGAGAAGAGGCTGAAGATACAGCTTGTCAGCCACTGAAGACAGCTATTAATTTAACAGGGACTGTTCGGAGAACAGTTTAGCAGAGCTTATAGTAGAACCTTAAATGCCACCGACATAAGGCATACTGACCTGGCCATTTGGCAACAGTTTTGTTCCGCTGTATGCCTTATGTCTGTGGCAGGGAAAGGGTTAAATATAGTGTAGTATGCAATTTATGTCATTTTTAAAAGAGGCCTGGAACCTAACTTCCTATTGATTTACATTATATAATGGGTTTCTATTTACATTGGTTTCTATTTGCAACCATTCCTTCAGGAACCTAACCCTTGCGTAAATTGAGGGCTAACTGATATATTATTGTTAATACTGTTTTTAGATTGCATTATTACTGTACATTAATTACAGAACACCTCTTATGATAATATGTATTCCTCTTCCGAGTTTACATCTTATTTATTTAAAAATAAACAGAACCCTGTCTCTGTCTTTAGTTGGCTCAGTGTCAACTGAGGGTTAGCATACACTGCAAATTACTGTTACTAAATAATCCATTATATACTCTATACAAGTTTCCACAAGCTTCCACTTTCTTCTCTTATAATTATGAAGTCCTGTTAATTCATAAGTAATTTCCCACTTTAATTACTGCTTTCTTTTTGCTGGCTGTAAACTAGAAGCGGGAAATAGGACAACTACTCGCAAAAAAACTGAACTGTGGGTCATTTGTGGGCACATGCCAGTCAGTTTCTGATGCATGTATCAAGGATTTTTTAAAAAGCACCAATCTATAAACAGCGCTGGGTGGTTTTTCACTGTGCTCCATCAAGAGGGCACACAACATTCGTATAAATGTGTGAATTTCATGTCATATTAATGAGAACAATGGAAGTATTCTAGTAGTATTGAAAAATCCCATCTGTCAGTTGTCGCTGGAACAGGTGCAGGGATGACAGCCATTCAGATCTGTATTGACCGTTTGTTAAAAAAAATGCAGTCAAATTAAGCTTATTCATTAGAAAAATAAATAAATATATAGAAAAAAATATTGTATGATGCCAACCTGCCTGTGTATCAAATAAGGATAAAATGCAGCTAAAAATATAAATACATAGTGCAATGCTAACAATACTTACCAGTCCTCCCACATTGACTCTTGGGGGGGTGATTTACTAACCTAAACACACGCTTGCACCAGGTGCGTGTGATTTTCACACAGCAAAACGTATTTATCAACCAAAAAGTCTCTAAAAGCATATTTCCACGAATGCCATATATGGAAAAATCATGCACATGATGCATATATAATGCTGCTTCACAGTTGAGACAAAAATGGTTAGCTCATGCATTTACATTCCTGCATTCATCAACGCAAGCAACACAACATAGAGCTAATTTACACAACATCACCTTGCAATTCATGCTTGGCTTTGCACAAGACACCTGCTGGGTGTGTACACACTACAAAGGTGTTTAGATTCCACCCATAGATCATTCTAGGAGGGAACACACTACAGAGGTGTATATATGTTTGTGGTGTGTTTATAAGGTTAGTAAATCAACCCTTTGATCTTGCATAGCTACATTGTTAAAAACATATTCTGCATCTGACACTTCTGAGAGCATCCAATGCCTGTGTAACCTCTTGCATGTTGTAGTTCCCTCTGCTGGCTGCTAGGTCACCAAATTTCTGCAGGGAATAACGAGAGACATGGTAGCACGTGTTTGGAACCACAGATTGCAGCGAGGGATTCAGGCATCCATTCTCAGAAGTGTCAGGTGCTGAGGATTTTCCCAGGTACGAAAGGAAAACCTGATAGAGGTGCTCAGCCAGTGGTGTATTTACAAATGCTGCTGCCCTAGGCAAGACAGAATTATGCCTGTTCATCAGTGAGTTCTCAGAAAAGGTAATTTGCCCCAGATACTTCAATGGAAACCCTCCTAAAATTCCTACCAGACCTTAAGGGTCGGGTATGACTGTTGGGGGGAACCCCACACACTTTTTCCTTTTTAAAATGGATTCCCTCCTAACATTCCTACCAGACCTAAAGGGTCTGGTATTGTGTGGGAGAGGAACCGCACGCTTTTTTTTTTTCTTTTTAAAGGTAATTTTTTTATATACAAATGTCATTTTTGCTGCTGCAGGTTCTATACATTGTACAGATGTGCCACTTTACAGGCAGTTTAACCGCCTCCCGGCCGGCCATTGTACGGGGACGGCTGGCTGGTAGCTCCCTGAATCTGAGCAGGCATTTTGAAACGTCCGCTCAGCCACGCCAGCTTGCTGCGCGCGAGTGGGAAAGTGCCAAATTGTAAAAACAGGCGGCGATGCCCGGTTACATACAAGCGATCGCTTGTATAACGAGCCGGTATGTGCGCCCCCCTCCGTGCCCCCCCCCCTCCACTGTCCCACTGGTCCAGGGCTCCGATGTGCCCGGTGCAAGCCCTGGACCAGCATGGTGGCTCTATGACAGGGGATCAGAGGGAGATCGGTACACAATCTCCCACCGGTCTCCTGGTGGGAGATTGTGAGAATGCTGTCAGAATGCGGAAGTGATCTTCGCTGTCAGAATGCGGAAGTGATGTATATTACATCACGTCCCCATTCTTGTGTCACTCTCCAGCTTCAGAAGCTGATATAGCAGATCTCTGCTTCATCAGCTTCTTTGGGGACCCCTAGGTTCACAATGTGTGTTACCTGCAGCAAGTGCTTCTTTTACTCACTCTTCAAGGTATCTGCTTCTCATCCCCCCCTGCACTCCTCCTTTTCTACCCAACTCCCTCCCTCTTAACTACTCTTAACCTTTATCACTTGTATCCTCCACCCAATGATCCAGTGTCATTGGTTTGCATGGTGTGGGCCAGCCACCAGCACCATAATAATCAATGATGCCATGCAGCCAGGCCACTTGCACCATGGAAATGAAAGATGCTTATTTCTTATAATTTATATGTGATTTTAATGACTAGACACCTAAAGAACAGTCCTAACAAATGATTGGTGTAAAAGGGAGAGTGATGATGTGTAGATTTAACTCAATTTCAAACCCCTAGTTCAATCAATTGCGGCTTGAATGTCCAAGTACTAGTCCTTTATCACAATTTACAAACTCATCAATGAGAACAGCAGTATTGGGAATGCATTTCATTACTTCAACAAAGAACTTTGAGGAAAATGTGCGGGAACAACAAGAATTTGGATGGGATGCAGTATAATCTTAAATTGAACAAAGGTTTTTTTGTTTTTTTTTTACTGTGAGAGTGGCATCAGCAGAAAACATTAACAGCTTCAGAAAGCACTTGGATGCGTTCCTCAGTTTACAAAACATACAGGGTTATAGGAATTCCTAGCGTTATACACACACACACAAACATGCACACTATAAGTTGAACCTGATGTACCTGTATCTTTATTCAGCTTCACTTACTATGTAACTTTGTAGTCTGAGCCACTTGCCAATTTCACTATCACATTTTCAAAAGGTAAAGTTAGTCTTTACAGCCACATTCACACACAGGCGTAGCGGGAAGGCAGGTTGTGTTCGCACGCATTTTTTTCCACGTCTGACGCACATCCCCATTGATTCCAAAGGGTGCATTATGAACTTGAAAAATGCATGAAAAGTAGCTCATGTAGCAAAATCTGCAGCATGCTGCATGTTTGTCCATGTTTTCACAGCCACGTTTGGGGTGCCATTAACGAACAATGGCACTGCAAGTGTGTTTTTGACATGTTTCGCATGATCATGGAACATCTAGGTGTGAACAGGGACTACCACCACAAAATGTAAAATCAAGTCAAAAATCATGGCATTAAAAACATAAATTTAATTGGAAACAAATAAAAAGGTAGTCCACTACTTTTTTATTTATTTCCTAATTACTTTCTTTTTTAATGTCTTAAGGGAAATCCAAAAATGTTGCAATCATATCATTGTTGGATATTTCAGTTTAAACTATTATTATGGCTAGCCAAACATTAATCCATTCTTTGTGTATTTACGTCAATTACAAAAGAAGGCATCAAACCTGCAAGGGAACAACGGCTGACACCTCTTCTGTCAGTAGGCCAATACATTGAATACATGCAAGCTGTTTGGAGACATGAACCCTGCAGGCAGCAGCATAATGTGTTAGGAATAGTCCGCACTAGGAGGGAGGCGACACAGTGTTATGATACATAAAATTGTAAAGATTGATCTCGGACTGTGGTTTAGCATTCACTTCTAAGCGGATTAAAATGAGATTTATTTCCTTGCTGTACTTGGATGATGGTACATTCTGTGCGAAACCTCCCACTTGAAATCAATACATGAAATAGGATGCGGAGTAGGCTAGACTTTAGTATAATAAATGCCTTCTGAATTTATAAGAATATTCCATAAAAGTGTATAATTTATTCTGCATTGCTTTTAAATATTGCGCTAGAATGTTTGCAACAAAGGGATGTTAAGCATTGTGCTTCAAAGCTAGCCTGCACTTAATGTTGTATTTATGTTACAAAAAAAAATCTCCATAAAAATAATGTTATTCAAATACAAAGAACTGAATCTTGTCTTCACCATCCTCAACCACAAGTTCCCTGCTCTGTCAATACCACTAAATAAAGAAGTGCAAACAGCAGTGATGATTTGCAAAGTGCAATAAACCGCACCAACCTATCAGACTTTGGTTTACTGTAGATAAGCTATAGTTTGTTATCAATGTACACATTTTGCAGATTCCCTTGTCTTTTTTTTATGAAGGTGGCATGTGTGCTTAAAGTGTATGTAATCCTTTACAATAAACGTATCTTATTTACTCTGTTTTGGTCTGTAAAATATACCATTGAAAGTGTTTTGTGATACCTTTTCAGTAGGGGCAAAAAATGTATGTTGATTCTGCCAGAAATATTGTCAGCTGATAAATTCCTGTGCTGCACTGATATCAGTAAGCATTGTTCCCCTCTCTCTCTGCACTACAGAACATCTCCATCATTTGGAGATGAGCAGAAGGGGACGTGTTAAGTAGGGCTAACCCACGTCCTGTTCCTGGGTGACAACACTGTTCCTCTATAGATACACCCAGATAGCAAGGATAACTTGCTACAAACTTGTGGCAGGTTGAAATTGTAATTTTTGTTAACTTTCTGCACATATTCCTGGCAAGTTGCAGACTTGCAGAACACTTGCAGCACAAGTTCTAGTTGACACTTTTTGAATTTGTAGCAAATTTGCTTGGCAAGTCTACAGCAAGAGTCCTGCAGGTTTTAGCAAGAGCTCTGCAAGCTCGCTGGTCTGGAGACTTGCAATGCAGACTTGCTGTAATTGTGCAACAAAATTTTGAAGCTTGGCAAGTCTGCAATAGTTTAGCAAGTCATTTTCAAACTTGCAGCTCAATTGCTTGCTATCTGGGCAGTACACTAAGGAGTCTCTTCACAAAGCTGCCGAAAGATCTAGCCGTAGCTTCGGCTGATCCTTCGGCTAGCTTCGGCCCCAGGACCCTTTTGTTCAACAGAACCGAGGGGCTGCTGTACGGGCTATTCACTATAGCCCGTACAGCTCCCAAAGTCGGCCGAGCCGAAGGCATATGCCTCGGCTCGACTGAGCTAAGGTGAAAGGCGAAGCCGGCCGCAAGCCTGCTACTGACAGCTGGCTCCGGCCACTTGCAGAGACAGATCAGCGCCCCCTTGTTATCAGGTAACCAGGGACGCTGATCTGTCATTACTCTCCCGGACACTCCGGGAGTCTCCTGCTATTAGATAGTGGCTACCGGCTGCCTGGGAGAGAAACACTTTCTCCCGGAAAGGTTTAGTCTTGCCGATCGAGCAGAGTAAACCTTTCCTTGCTCTGTTGGGTATTTTTTTTTCTTCTGACATCGGAGCCGCCGGCCGCCGTCAGTCAGAAAGGAAAACCAGCACAGTTTCAAGCCACCGACACTCACAAAATCCCAATATAAACTGGCTGTTTTTTTTTTCTACCAGTGAAACAAGCAATAGCCCAAGCCTGGCATAGGCAATTTGTTTCTTTTGCGGACGTGAGACGCAGGATAGATTCGTTTTTCATAAACGAGAAACTCTCTAGTATCCTGTTGGACACCCAAAAGAAAATCCCTTGGATCGCTCATGCGCACCCTGAACTTCCCTTGGAGAGTCTCACGTACTTTTAGGAATATCGGAGACCCTGGTGCAATTATTCTTCCCCCCTTCCTTTTGTGACCCTAATGTCCCCTCTCCCCCCTCTCCTTAAGAATTTTAGTTATATTAAAGTTTAGCGATGCTTTCGGCCCTGGGGCACGGGGACAGCAGCCCGGGATGGGTCCCCTCGTGGTCCAGGGGTCGACTTTGGAGTAGAATCTCCTTGAGATAGCTTATTTACATGCTATAAGATAACTGCATTGCCTCCCTGCGAGGAGGCGCTTTGTGTACCAAGTAACGAGTTCTACATACAATGTCTTGATTTTGCTTCTTGACTGTATATTATTTGTGACACTTTGACCTGAAATAATGTTATCTCAGTAACGCTATGTAAAACCAATAACAATACTTTGGAATTGAATTGAAAACCAGCATAGGAATGCATAGCTAGATTCCTATTGGCTATTTCAATTTGCAATAGCCAATAGCAAACTAGCTATTGCATCCGCCCACTGCTGCTGTCAATCAGTAGAGGGTAGAGGGGACCTGAAGTTCTCCATCAGGTCCTCTTCTAGTGATTGACAGCAGCAGAGGCCGGGTGCAATAGCCAGCTTGCTATTGGATATTGCAAATTGAAATAGCCAATAGAAATCTAGCTATGCATTCCTATGCTGATCTTTTTCTTTTTTTTTTTATTCTGATGGCAGCAGCTGTCAGAATACTAAAAGAAAAAACTTGCAGATAGCAAAGAAGCTATTGCTTCCGTGCTATCTGCCATCATTTCAGGGGGGTGCTCTCTCCCCCCTGCATTACAATGAGAGCTTAGCAGAGCCGGAGGTCATATGAAAGCCGACTCTGCTGAGTTCTCATGGTACTGACAGTTCAGCGTCCCCTGGTTACTTGGTACATGCTGAGCATGTTCGGCTGACCCAAAGCCAGCCGCAGCAAGCCGATGTACGGCTGAAATCAGCCGTACAAGCCTGAAGTGAATAGTCGAACAGCGTTCGGCTCACTTCACTTCGGGTCAGTTATTCACACAGCTGCCCTTGGCAGCTGTGTGAATAACCCCCTAAGTAAGCATTGTCACCCTAGGAAAGAAAGTGTTGTAACTGGCAGGTTTCACAGGGGAAAATACATAAACAGCCTGAAAAATCAAAACTAATGGAGCCATTATATCAAAAGATTACTGAACTGCAATATACTGTATATACATTTTTGTCCATGGGTTTAGATATGCTTAGACACTTAATCAGATAGGTCTTTTATATTGAAGTTTTTTTAGTGTGTATATGTTTTATGCACCATTTCTTTAATATAATGATCGCAAAGGTCACATGATATGGTAAAATGTGTACATATAATCCAAAATGTATCGAAACCCAAAAACAAAACAATTTGCATATTGCAGCCTTCCAATCCTGTGATGAGGTGGCTGCATTGCGCTCCTTTTTTTATGCTAGGAACCTTTTCAGGAAGTTCAGAAAATATGCATTCATTCCAGAAATGCAGTGTCCTTGTCACTGCATTTGAGCTCAGAAGAAAACACAAACAACCCTATTTTTCTTATGTAAATCACCAAGTATTGGAGATGGACAAAGGCAAGCATGTCGTGTATGACAACCTGTTGTGTATGACAACCATGGCTGCCTCTATACATACAATGGAGAAATGAGTGTAGTCACAAAGGTTTGGGAAGCATGATACTAGCATAATTACCAGGTACACATAAAGGGAAACAAGCGTCAAAAAAGAAAACAACTGCAGCCACCACATTTAGGGCTTGTAAGCTGCAATATATATTGTGTTTCTTTTGGGGTTTACATACGCTTTAAAGGAAACTTCTGACAAACCTTCGTAGCTAAAACTGACATATGATAAAATAAATAAGTAGTTAAGTTAGTGTCTTTCTTGTCACATGCTTTAAACTTTTCCTATGAAGTTGGACATTTTAGATTATGCCATATATGTGTTAGACTTGGAGTCCTTAGATTGTTAGCAATTTTAAAAAAAACTATAGTGATTTTTGTTGAAATTAGTTTAAAACGACAGTTACATATTGGCAGGATAAACAAAAACAGAATAAAGCACTTAACAAAAACACATTTCTGATTGGCTGCTATAGTATAGTTCACATATTGGTATAGAAATGAAAGGATGAAGAGAAAACGGATTGGCCATACATCAGTTGATTCCCAGCAAGTGTAGAAAAAAAATCCCTTCTTAAGAAACCAAGCAACATAATTTTCAAACAGAATCTTTATATTAAATAGAATAAGATGGTGTGTACTTATTGTTCTAGTTCATAACAAGCAGAAGGCATTTTGAGTGTCCCTTTACTGAAGTGCTTTACAAATGCTTAGCTGGAGGATTACTGACCAGACGGCATTGGAGGATTTCTCCAATTAACATATCACTGACAACCATGTTTCGGTGTGTTACCATGACAACTGGCTAGTGCGTGGTGCCTAAGGTCCCAAGCCTTCACTGCCATAATGTATCATGTCTTGTAACATTAGGTGCAATGTCTACAAATTAAGATGCAGACTTTGTAATAATATCCACATAGGTGTAGACAGACTGGGGCTCGAAAAGCTAAAGTGTCTCCTCAAGGTGACCTGTTACTCTTTCTTCTAGAAAGACTTGCAGAACACCGTGTGAAATGTCGTGAATCAATAAAGTAAACAGATAGAATCTTGAAACAGATAAAGGGCAGCGGTTTCTCTTCTGTAATAGTGAAGCATCCTGCTACCTTTTTATTTATTATGCGCTAGTCTTTCGATTTATGTGGATTCCTCCGAGAGTTCCTGACACCCGGGACAGTAATGTAAAACTTTTATTTGTAATGTAATTTCGAGAAGGCTTGTGCGCGCTCCATATCGTCCAGGGATAATGGCTCTTCTCTTGTTATCGCTCACAAAGCATATTTCAATTTGTTTTTTTGGCAGGCCTTGCACTTGAGGAATGGAGCTATTAGTTTGGAAAATCCAATCTAAAAGTTAAAAGGAACTGTGACGGTAGTTTGACAAGAATGCATGTATCGAATACCCCCAAAATGAGGATGCTTATAATAATTCCTTATAATCATAGTTGTATAATGCAGGGCCTTATAGGCAGAAGGGATCCAGAGGGCATTCAGTAGGTACTTGAATGCAAAGAAAACTTACCAAAATAGACAGCAGTACAAATTTCAATGGACTATAGAAAGTGACAGGGGAAGTGAAAGCGAGCCAGCCTAAAAGTTGACAAGTGGAGGCTTATATTGAAGCTGAACTAAGAGTAGAATAACATTGAGAAATACAGGTCCTGATTCATTAAGCTGTAGTAACATCTAGTGCAAAAAAAAAATGTCATGTCAGACAATATTATCACATGAGATAATGCCCCTTGTTTCAGAAAAATAGGAACAGGAAATAATAGCAAGTCCTTTTTAATGGTTTTAGTAAGAAAATCATTCAAAATGTTTAACCTTCACCTGTCAAGAGTACCCCTCTCTGTCTACCAGTATCTGATGCAGATGCTAACTAGGTTTTGGTATACCCCATAGGCTTTTTTTTTTTTAAATCAAGTTCATAAAAAAAAAGACTAATATAAATTAAAATCCCTCCTATACCAGGTTTACCTTGCTTAAATAAATTCTGCCAAGGTAAGTTTCCAGTTCATCATCTGCGTAGATTTTGTGCATTAGATTATATCCTGTTGCCCAACTGAAATCATTGAAGAATAACGGCATAACGGCTACTATGACTGCCCACAACATTTACAAGGAATTAGTCTGTACAAATATGCCAGAAATGAAGACCTGGGGGGGTATATGTTTCTCAAAGCCAACCCCTGACAATGGGAGGAGATCTAGCACGGAACAAAGATCTAAGGCAAGTGGATTAGTTTTTGCTAAATCGAGATTAATGAAGTCGAGAGGTTAATGATTTTATTTTAATAACTCATTTTGACCTCTGTTAGCCTAAAAATTAACTGGTTAGTGCTAAAAGCAGAGTAATAGGTATCAACCTACCAGACTCCATGGAGGGTAAGCTGCATATGAAATACTGGTTCCCACTTTTGTGCACTGAAAATGCTGAAGGCCATGTGACATTTGTGTGGTTAGGTAAGTTGCTGAACCTGTGCAAAATTCTGTATCTATGCGGATACATGCTTGCATACTTTGCTGGACTATTGTAACTGTGGAAGGTATATGTGTTAAAAAAGGAAAAAAATAATATGAACAACCATTTCAGTTCCAATCCTGAAACAAGATGGAATCTACACTGCGGACAATCAATCAAATTAAGCTTCTTACTTATTCATTTTAAATGGAGAAATCACTTAAAAAATTAATAGTACATTCCCATGTGGTATAGGTAATTTTCACTTGCATCCACACAGGAAAACAAATACACAAACATTTAATGAGCCATGAGGAAAATAAAAAGTAATATCATGTAACACCTGACTAAACAAACCTTATCGCCTCATATTCATAGACTTTCCTTAAGATGCCTGCAGTACAGCAAAATTGGCGGTAAAGCAAAAAACAGCACCAGGCTCTAAATAAAGGCTAATGTATGCTAATAAACTGCAACAAGACTAAAACGTGTAGTCACGGGACTACACGTTTTACTCTTCCCCCCATCGTTCCCATAGCCGCATAGACTATTTCCTGGTATCCCATCGCCTCCTCTCCTGGGACCCGCAAGCTGGGATTGACTCCCATGTGTGGTCGGATCACTACCCTATCTCCCCATCTCTCTCACTTCCTGATCAACCTCCCCGCTCCTTCACGTGGCGATTTAATGAAACGCTCCTTCGTGACCCGGTCACGGTAGACGCCATTAAATCCACGGTTTCCACCTTCCTTGCCACACATGCCACGGATGACACCTCCCCCCCAGTTAAATGGGAAGCCTTTAAATGCCTTCTCAGGGGTGTTCTCATCTCCCATGCCTCTCGCTTAAAAAAGGCACGCTCAGCGGAACTCACAACCTTGCTGGGCGACATTCACGTACAAGAACTCCAACATAAGTCCTCCCGAGACGCCTCCATATTGTTAGATCTGGAACAGAAGCGTTCACACCTTCAATCCCTACTGGATCTCAGCTCTCTTAAATACAGGGAATCCCTACATAGATCGCTATACGAACACGGGGACAAGTGTGGACGCCTCCTGGCGCGATCTGTTCGAACCCAAATTTCCCGCACATATTTTCCTAAAATCCAAACAAAAGGTGCCCGGGTGGTCCACTGTACTGACCAGATTGCGCATGCTTTCCAGACTTACTATGCCGACCTATATAACCTGCTGGGGACGGCTTCTCCGACCCCGGACCCTCCAGACGACGCTGCTTCTTATATTGCAGCCACCCCTCTCCCGACCCTTCCACCTGAGGCCATTGCTCTCATTGGGGAACCTTTCTCCATGGAGGAGATGTCCGCCGCTATTAAGGGACTTCCCTCAGGGAAGAGTCCAGAACCGGACGGCTACACGGGAGCCTTCTATAAGCACTTTCAGGATCTACTGACTCCCTTACTTCACACCACCTTTAACTCTGTCTCCGCTGATTGCCCCTTCACCAAACAGTCGCAGGAAGCCCACATTACAATAATCCCTAAAGCTGATAAGGACCCTACTCTCTGCTCCAACTATCGCCCGATCTCCCTTATCAATGTGGATCTTAAATTGTATGCGAAGCTCCTTGCAAATCGCCTCAGTCACTACGTTCCCTCCCTGATCCATATGGATCAGGTGGGGTTTGTCCCATTTCGCGAAGCCAGGGATAATACTATCAAGTCCCTCACCCTTATGCGGTACCCTAAAGACTCGGGCCTTCCGCTGTGTCTCCTTTCAGTAGATGCAGAGAAGGCGTTTGACCGCCTCAACTGGGACTTTCTTACTCTCACGCTGAGGCAGATCGGCTTACCCAGATTGTTTGTGGACAGAATCATGGCCTTATATAACTGCCCCACTGCCCGTGTGCGAGTTAATGGTTCCCTATCCCCGCCTTTCTTTATCCGAAATGGAACTAGACAGGGTTGCCCACAGTCCCCGTACTTATACATCTTGGCAATGGAGCATCTCGCGGAAGCAATCCGACAAAACCAATCTATACAAGGGATAAGTATCCGGGAACACCATTACAAGCTTGGATTATATGCGGATGATGTTCTGCTTTACTTATCCAACCCCCGTATCGGGCTCCCTTCCTTATTAGAGGAATTTCGTAGGTTCGGATCTGTCAGTAACTTTAAAGTGAACTTACACAAAACCGAGGCCTTAAACATCTCCCTTCCAGCGTCGGAAGTTATCTATCTCAGGGACACTTTTCACTTCAAATGGCAAGATAAAGCCATTAAATATCTGGGTGTCTTTTTATCCCCGAACCAAGCGGACCTGTATCATCTGAACTTTGCACCGCTCCTTCATTCTACTGTCAACCGTCTGCAAACATGGACCTCCCTGCGACACTCCTGGTTAGGTAGGATTGCGCTCTTTAAAATGGATATTCTCCCCCGCTTTCTGTATCTTTTTCAAACTCTCCCCCTTATCCTGCCTTCTAACTTCTTCCGTCAAATGCGCTCTGCATTACTCCGCTTCATCTGGGCCGGTAAGCGTCCGAGGCTAGCCTATCATATCATGGTCCGCTCCAAGGAATCAGGAGGCTTGGCCCTGCCTGACCTGCGGACATACTACTGTGCGGCGCTCCTTGCCCAGATTCTGCACCGGAAAAACCACGGGGCTCACAAACTCTGGGTCTCCCTGGAAGCACTTATCTCCCCTGTGCTCCCTTTCTCGGTACCCTGGCTCGCCCCCTCTCATCGCCCTCGCTCATCGCTTCTCCCTTTTGCCCTCCCTCCGCTTCTGAAAACCTGGGACCTTCTTCTCAGAACGCATGACTTGTCTTCTTATGTGGGCCCCATGACTCCCATAATGGGCAATCCGGTATTTCCACCGGGTTGTATCTCCTCTAGTTTCCTTTGCTGGTCCAACTCTGAGCCCTCACCTTTGGCCGAAGCCCTCGCAGGACCGACACTGAAGCCTTTGGTCGCCCTACTTGAGGGCCGTCCCCACGTCCCCGGAGCCTGGCTTTTATATTTTCAACTTCAGGCGTTCTACAGTACGTCAGGGGATCGATCCACCCTACACCGACCGCTCTCCTGGTTCGAGTCCCTTTGCTATCTAGATGACCCACCCACTCATGTCATCTCCCTCCTGTATCGTCAGCTACTTCCGATGAGACTCCGGGGTCATCTCCCATTCATAACCAGCTGGGAGAAGGACTTGGTTGTTACCTTTACTGATGAAGAGATCCGAACCTCCTGCGTAATTACTCATAAACTCTCTGTGGCCTGCTCGGCTCAAGAAAAGGGCTATAAAATCCTAACTCGTTGGTACCGAAGCCCAACACTCCTACATAAAATATTTCCTGATAGGTCCGCCCTCTGCTGGCGTTGTCTGGCAGCGGAGGGGACACTACTACATGTTTGGTGGGGCTGCCTCCTAGTGTTGCCATTTTGGAATCGGTTCTTTGACATCTATAACCAGGTAATGGGGACGGATCTAGTAGCCTCCCCTAAAATAGCTCTCCTATCTCTTTTACCTGGCTCCCTTGCCTTGATTAAGAGGGACCTACTCCGCTTCTTCCTGGCTGTGGCCCGAAACGTAGTGCCGCGACATTGGAACACTGTGGTCGCCCCGACCGTGCAGGAGTGGATTGCGGAAGTGTGTCTGATCATGCGCTTTGAAGAACTGACGGCCTCTCTGCATGAGCGTCAACCCCAATGCGCTACTTTGTGGACCCCTTGGATTTTGTACATGGACTCAGCAGCATTTAGGACCCTGTGATCGTACTAAGGACCTCCTGACTGACACTGCACTAGTGCACTGCCTCTGATATACCTAAGGGTGACGGATGTACTATTGGGTCCGGTGGAAGCCCCCCATCCCCTTTCTCCTCCCCATTAAGTACCCTCCTGTATCTGTTCTCCTACTTAGCCTGGCACCCTCCGCCCATATTGTGTTGTCCCTTGAGTCCCGTGTTACTATGTGTTTCTCCTCCTTTTTGTCCCCCTTTAGTGTTGTCTGGCCAGATGGGAGATCGCAGCTACCTTTATATCTCCTGGGTGAGATGCGCTCAGTAGCTATAGAAACTAGAAATTTACCCCCCTCTGTATGACTTGATCTACATATTTACCACTGTATGTGATGGATACTTGAACCGAACACATATATATGCATTGTTATATGCTTGTGTCTCATGCAGAGCTGTGACAGGGATTGATCAAAAATGGAGCAGATATGCAGTGCAACCAATTAGCTTCTCTTTCACATTTTCAAATCTTACCTGAGCAAACTGAAGAGAGATGCTGATTGGTTGTCATGGGCAACTGCTCCAGATTCTGTCTGCTCCAGTTTTGATAACTTCCCCCCTGTGTGGCTTATGGGAAACTTGTCATAAGAAAAACATGGAGGGAGACAATACTGACCTCTCTTTCTGAAAAACAAATAGCTGACTGGCTGTCATAGTAACACAGTAGTTAAGGTTAAATAAAGACAAGGGTCTATTCAGTTCAAGGTGTGTGTGTGTATATGTGAACCAGTGATTTATGTCATGAAACAAACCAAAAAATGATAAGCGCACTACTAATATTGTAATGGAAAGGAATATTGTTGTTGATGGTGTTCGGTGTGCGTCTCCTTTAACAGGGAGAGGACCACTGTGCATAGAACAGGGTAGGTACCTTAGGTAGTAGCGCTCCCTTTTTTACTTTTCTTGCTTGATTCATGTCATACTGACCTTATTCAATGCTTTGAGTCACTTGCCTGAACAAGTATGTAGATTAGGACTTCTGGCTTTTCTCAGACTCTCCTAATCAGCATGAGTGTTTCAGGTCATTATTCAAACCAAATGGTCAGTATAACAGCCAGAGATCTGGCATATTCTCAGAAGGAGGTCAAAAATGTCAGTCCCAATATTCCCCTTATGGCAAATTTACTTTAAGGTAATAGAAAATGTAATGATCATCTTTTTTTAGTAAACAACAAGAAATGATTTGTTTACTGTTATAAGTTGTTACACACTGATATACTATATCAGGGCTCAAAATTTCAAGTCCTGAGCTACTAGCCAGGCCTTAAGAGTTACTCGCCACCAGTTGCCCCACCTAACCCCAACCCTGCCTCGGCCTTAACTCCGCCCCTAAACCCACCCTCTTAAATTATCTTATGAAATTACACTTTTAAATGTTGAAGGCAGAATAAAGTTACAAAAATAAATATTAACAACAACAATATTAAGATAAAGACATATTAAAGCCAATTGGTCACAATGAGGAACACTTGGACACTAGTTTGATCAAATAGGTTGGTGCTTGAATCTATTTACTGTGGACACAGCCCAAACAAATTATTAAGGTGTAATACAAATATGTTTAATATTGAATGAAATGATGGGCTATTCTTCACTTGTTCCAGTGCCTACCTCATTCAGAGACCTTTGTTTTCTCTTAATGTGATCTGTTGACCCCTCTATTTTAAAAATGCATGGGCACTAGGAGTTCCTAGGAAGCCCTAGGGCAGGGATAAGCAAACTCCAGCTCTTAGCCCTCGAGCTGTGGTGCAACTGCAAATCCCATTAGGTATTGCAAGACTCTGACAGCCACAGGCATGACTCTGAGAGGCAGGTGCATGATGGAATTTGTAGTTTCTCCACAGCTGGAGGGCCGAAGGTTTTTCTACCCCTGTCTAAGAGTGACAAAAGCAGAGCAGCTGCTTAAGCAGGAGCAGCTTTGTCATCCCGGAAATGCAGGCTCCCACATCAGTGCATCAGCTGGTTCAGCTTGCATTCCCTTTCTAAACCACCCGTTCAGCAGAGTCACAGTTACTACAAACAGTGGTGGCACAAGGCAACATGGGGCATATAGTCTTGTGCCAGTTGCCTACATCAATGCCTGAGAATATGTACAAGTGGTCCCTTGTTCACAAAACAAAAGTGCAGTCTAACTTTAAAAAGGTAAGCTTACCATTGTTTTAAAATAAAAAGTTACTAATATTTTGATAACAAAAAGAAAAATACACAGCGCTCTTTCAGGGATGCAGGGCGTGCGTGGATGCAAATGGTGTGGATTGCTGCGCAAAAAATTAGGAGGAGAACCCTGTGAACGTAATAATGAGACACTAAGAGCGCAAATCCGGAATTATAAATGGTTTGATTTTGTATATTTGTGAAAAAGTGGTTTTTAAAAGGTGAAAAACTTACTTGTGGTGTCAGGGATCCGGGCACGGTGGCGATTCTAGCGCTGCAGGGAGTGGTGGTTAAAATTTTTTGTTCAATATCCAGTGGTCTCCAAGTGGCAGAGTAGGGATGAAATAGGGATGAAATAGGGCTTGCTTTAGGGGTTGTTTATGGCGGCTGGGAATGGTGTCATCAGTTATAGTGATGAGCTCAGGTGTCAAGGACTGAGGTAGAAAGCAGGTTGAATGCTATGTGTGCCAAAAGGCTGATGTGTATACTGACTCTGGTCTTCGTGTAGTATATGTTCCCTAAAGCAAGCCCTATTTCATCCCTACTCTTCCACTTGGAGACCACTGGATATTGAACAAAATTTTGTAACCATCACTCCCTGCAGCGCTAGAATCGCCACCGTGCCCACAAGTACGTTTTTCACCTTTTAAAAACCACTTTTTCACAAATATACATAATCAAACCATTTATAATTCCGGATTTGCGCTCTTAGTGTCTCATCATTACTAATATTTTGATAATGCCCTTGGCCTGCACAGGTTTTATAAGGAGGGTTTATTTATCCTTTAATTTCCGTATCTAAGCACAAAGCATTATTGAGAGCTTTGACTCTTGGAAACTTCTGGTTTTCTACTATTGATTACTTAGAAAAAATAGAAGTGACTACTGCATTATCTTATACTGCTCTACAACACCGTGATATTGTCTCATGCGTGACAGGTTTGTTTTTAATGGAAAGGGCTTAGCTACAAAGATTTTTAATCCAGCATTTTACTTCCCAAGCTTGTGCTTGTGTTTGCAGGGACATTTGTATGCTGCCAGACCATTGCCAGTGATACTTGAATCAGTTGACTTGCATGCAAAATATGTTACCTAACAATATACTGTTGATGGTAGAAGGAGATCTAAGTTGATAATGCAGAAATAATGAAACATGTAGACAAGACAAGAACACAAAATGATTCTGTTGTGTTAATCCAGTCCTACGCCAGTACACATGCTAAAAAATACTAGTTTAATAGCTGTAGTAGTTATAATTGTTAGTAAATTATAACTTATGACTTCTATATCACCTTTGTAGAAACAAGGCTGTTATTAGTTTGTGTTAGGTTAAGGAATATAATATGAGAAAGGCTTGTTTTTGCAGCTTATAATAACTGTTAATTATCCTTTCAAATTTCCATTAGCCTTGAGCATGAAACTGCCATTATTAGTAAACATAAAT
Organism: Nanorana parkeri; assembly: GCF_000935625.1. Taxonomy (NCBI): domain Eukaryota; kingdom Metazoa; phylum Chordata; class Amphibia; order Anura; family Dicroglossidae; genus Nanorana; species Nanorana parkeri. Next base: position 94,067 of record NW_017308651.1, read on the forward strand.
CCTACAATAAAAATCACAAGGTATGCTTTGCAGAAGCTCTACTTGGAAATCCGTAAAACAATCAAAATGATCTAAAACCAAAATAATGATATAGTGCAAAGAAATATATGCCACTTAAAACTTTTGATATTTAAGCTGGTGTACTTAAATCCCTCTAAAGGGCAAGAGCTTGCTCAAAGAAAGCTCACAATTAGACAAAAATAATTATAATGAAGAACAGCAGTACATGTGGGAGCACCTGATACAGTTGCCTGTTTGGATCATTGTGTCAGCAACAGGACTGGAAAAGAAACATTTTGCCTCTTCATATATATTCACTTTAAGCTTTATATAACCTATATATGCCATCATAAAATGAAAACAATTACATTTTGATTCTTTGCTAATCAGGTATGAACGACTCATAAACTTAAAATGATCATTTGATTTATTCAAACATTTATGAAGATAAACAATGAAAAAATGTTGAATGGAAAAGGAAAAGCTCCATCTGTTTTGTTAAATCACAAACGTTTTGTTTTATTTGAAATGTCATACATTTTTCTGGATTAACAATAATGTATCATTTTGAGTTCAGGGATTTTGACAATGTTGTAAATTTTGTATTTTAACAAAAGAAAAGGGAAAATAATGGAAGCGCAGAAAATGTAAGAAAGATAACTTAGAGGGCTCTACATTGGAGGAAGACAGGGATCACTGGGCTATTAATAGGAAATACCAAGGAAATATAGTTATAAAGCAGTGAATGTGACATTCACCAAATATTCACTGCAGATAATTGTCCTGGTACATTTGTTTTTAATTACATGAAATTATTACCTGTGAGTGTTTTGTGAATTTCACATTCACTTCTTTATAAATATTCCCCAAAGTGTATGTCAGTCCAAACGTGAAAACAAAGATATTATAGCTTACCTTTGAATAATAAAAGTGTACCTGTATGTCACACTGCATATGCACATATGCAGATCAGCTTGAATCCCCAGGCACTCTGTTTGCAACGACCCTGTTTTGGTTGACAGGAGGGACAAGTGCACAGTGCTGGAACAAAGTCATTGAACGATAACTTTCACTTTTAGAAAAATAGGGTACTAATTACTTCATACATCTCTTCTGAAAAAAGATTTTTCAACTTTAGGGTTTAGTTCAATTTTAAAAGCTGCTAATCTATTTGCATGGCAAGGTCAAAATGTTTGCCATCCTTTCCCATGACCTAGATGTAATGGTAGAATACATGTCTCATGCCAGAGCTTATTAAAATGTAAGGAGGTGCCAGCAGCATTAAAGTGACATTAAAGTCTCTGTTTTTTTCCCCCATTCTAATTCTGCATTAAAGACTTACCTTATGTGATGCCTCTTGATGCAATCACATTCTTCCTTCCACTTGTTTCCAGCCGTCCCTCCAGAGCTGGTGCCGGTCTCTGATCCAGCGCAGACTGCTGTTTCTTCCTGTCCCATGGAGTTTGTCTGATGTGCGCGCTGACGGCTGCCTGCGTTGACATACAGTGTGCCTCTCCTCCTCTCCCTGCCAGTAATGTCCACTGCCCATGTGCCCGCATACATCCTCCTGCACGGCTGCTCGAGAAGTTACATATCTACAGCCGGGAACGAGCGGCGGAGACAGAGGTAAGTTTTTACCTATTTGGTAAGTTTTTTTTTAAATGTTTTTGCATATATCTATATCTTGCTAGCAGTAGATATATGTAAAACAATTGAGACTTTAATGTCACATTAATAGGTGGAGGATTATCTCTTTTGGTACGTGATGGTTGTAAAAGCAGGGGCTGTATTGGTAACCACCTTTACTCTCTAGGTGTGATTGCTCATGCTACTGTTTCAATAAAGCACAGTGGACCAACACCAGCAGATGACATGGCTCCCCAAATCAACACAGACTGTGGAAACTTCACACTGGACTTCAAGCATCTTGCAGTGTGTGCCTCTCCATTCTTCCTCCATACTCTGGGTCCTTGGTTTCCAAACGAGATGCAAAATTTGCTCTCTTCAGAAAAGAGGACTTTGGACCACTGAGCAACAGACCATGTCTGTTTTTCTTTAGCCCAGGTAAGACGCTTCTGACGTTGTTTGTTGTTCAGGAGTGGCTTGAGAAGAGGAATACGACATTTGAAGCCCATGTCCGGGATCCGTCTGTGTGTGGTGGCTCTTGATGCACTGACTCCAGCCTCAGTCCACTCCTTGTGAATGTCCCCATCTTGCTTTGCATGTAATGAGTCTATCTCATATATTAGTTTCACCTTTTAAGTTTCATTAGTGAAATAAATGAACTTTTGCACGATATTCTAATTATTCGAGTTTCACCTGTAACTGTATTCCAGTGTGGGCATGAGACAGTCACTTTGAAGTTAATGTGAAGACAAATAAAGAAAAACACACTATCGCATTTAAAAAAAAATTGTAATGGTCTAAAAAGATCATGTGACCATAGAGTATTCATTTTTTTCATCTTTATAAATGGGGATTGTGTATAATTTGCCTGAGGGCTGGCAGTGGAATAATGTGTAGGACAGTGGAGAAAGTCGCCATCAAACAGGACTAGCAGCAAAGCTGACTATGGGACTAAGGGCATGTCATATGTCTGCATGGCATCCTGTTAGCTTCAATCTGAAATATAAGGGAATGCAAGCTGATCATGCCAGCATAGATCTGTTTCCTTGCTTGTTGTTGTCAGAATGGTACCGGAAGAGAAGGGAACTGGCAAGATCCTTAGGTATTTTCTAATAGATAAGTGTAACTACACAATATATAACATGAACAAGATTCTTTAAACAAAAAAGTAGCTGATATGTATATCACTCAGCTGTAGATCCTCAAATCATCTTTAAATTCATGCTGACACTGTCCTTCCTTCTGGAGGGTGAATACTTCTTTATTGAGATTGTTATCCATCATGGGAGGGAGTTTGGAGTGGTGGATACTTTACAGCACACACAGAGACCATGGCTAACAAAAGTAGCCACCCTCCAGAAGGAAGGACAGTGTCAGCACAAATTCAAAGTTGATTTGAAGATCTACAGCTGAGTTATACACAAATAAGATACATTTTTGTTAAGAGGTAAGGTACTTGAATTTTTAAGGTTTAACCCCTGAGTTTAGTGTCACTTTAAAAAAAAAAAATGCTTCTTACATATTACATGTTCTACTCTAAAAGAAAAGTTTTCTCTGTATTGAATTTGTCTCTGGAATGCAAGGGGGTGGGGAGATCAATGGTAAAATATTTAAAATGAATTATCAGTTGTAATCTAGATTTGAACACTGTCTGCCCTAACAGAAGGTTCCGGACCTAGAAGTGTTGTATATTAATGAGAGGAAGCTCAGTCTGTGAGTCTTTCTAGATGTGCTGTGTGAATAGAAGCACATAAACATATAAGGGGGTTTTCTCAAATTTGACTGCAAAAATTGAAATACACTTTATGCAAGCTTTTTAGAAACAGGGAGAGGTACCCTGTGATAACAAAAAATACACACGTTGTCTCTATTTAAAAATAAATACTTAAGCTAGGTGAATATTTTAAATAGAATACTGAAGGCATATTTACAAATGTGTATTCTATGTAATGTAACATAAACAAATACTATACAAGAAAAACGTGAAAGCAGAAGATACTTCATAACCACAATTTACCTGAATTTTCAAGCAAGTATGAAGTGGGGTTTGATTACAAATAATATTCCAGATGGTTTAGTAATCTAGTAGAAAATACCTAAAAATCATATACAACCTAAAATATGTAAAACAAAAACAACAGTAACTGGTCATAAATAAAGTTTGCTGTATGTCTAAGGGGAAGAACGATCATTAATAAAGTGAGCCACATGCCTCTTTTTACAATAAGTGATTTGTTATTTGAATGAGACATATTTTGAATAAATGTTCTTCCATCTCTGCAGTTTTTCTCTTAAAAGGTTATATGTACTAGTATGAAAATACTAAAGTAACAGCTCTAGCAAAATAGCTGACAGCATAAACTGTGAGCAAATGCTGTTATCAAATTATTTAACCCCAGCACTGACTGTCGCTGTCCTGAAACAGTTCTTTCTCATAGTGAAGATGAACAACACCTGTCCCATCCCACAATGCAATGCTCAGAGTAATGCAATGCTCAGAGTGACCTATTAGCAGGCCTAGACATAGTCATGTGGAAGGCAAGGGCCTATGCCTGCAGTTATGCAAATAGCGACATTAAGGAAGATACAGATTCCCTTTAAAATCACCAGTCTTCTAAAGAATAAACTATTAAGTATAATACCAGTATGTAGATATGAATACTTGGGACATATGGTAGAACATTTATCTTACCTCACTAATATTATAGGCTGAATATGCTATACTGAATGTAATTATACTGGTGATGGCTGGGTTCTTAACTAAGTCTTTGGAAGTTGATAACATCTATATAATACTATCAAACTTAGTAAATTAATGTCAGTTATTTCCTCTTTTTATTTTAGGTTAATATAAAAAGTTGCATTTAAATGCAAATGAAAAAGTGTTTTGTAACTAAAAAATATAAGTGTCAAACTTAAAGTTAAAAAAGTTACCTGTTCATCTTGTCCAAAAATCCCCCCAAGTACAGATCTATCCCCCCAAATGCCCCCAGTACAGAACTCTCTCCCCTAAATCACCCACTGTACAGACTGCCTCCCAAAACCTCCCCCTGCCCCCAGTACAGACCCCACTACCTTCTATAGTCACAGACCCTCCTTAGGTCCACTTACCAAACCTCAAATGTGTCATGTGACACAACATATCAAAGCCCAGAATTGCTGTGTCTGAGGTATAAGCCAGTGACTGCAGTGCAGATGATGCTGCAGTGCCGAAACTTAGAAAAAAAAGGAGGTTACAGCGTCGGGACAAGGGACACCCTAAAAGAAATGCAGGGTGTGTGGCCCAGGTGCCCAGTGCTTGAGAAGCCCATGCACTGCCCCTCCCTTACGGGCGGGGACAACCCTGGGGACATATTTTTCTTGGTGAAGGATCCTTCAAATTTAGTTTGTCACTGGGAAATGGGGGCAGACGTTAACCATACTATGTCAGGCAATTATTGACTATATAATTTTCTGATCAATAGCTGGTCTGCATTCCATGCACATATACCATCCTCTTGGCCACTGAAGGTGCCTTTCACATTTGGCAGTCAACAGTTAGGTACAGGAGGCAGGAAGAGGTGAAGCTATGTGGTAAATAATTGTAAAAGATTGATGGAGTTTTGAGGATCCCTTGGTTCTCTGTAGATAAACCTAACTTGTAAGCAGACAGGACACCTGGAAGGTCCTGCTTTATCAACCAGATGCTAACGTACAAGGTAATGTGATACAACAGGTTTTCTTTCACTTCTTTATCTGGCGAGGTTGGGATTGCAATGTCTACAGGTTTTCAAAAAGATGTCACCAGCACACCATTATAGTGAAATTAACAAAAGTCCATTTATTACTGGAGTACTGTCATACCAGTACAAGCGCTTTCGGGGCCGCACAGGGTCCCCTTCATCAGTCACAGTCATTCTGAAGGGGACCCTCTGCGGGCCCGAAAGCGTTTTTACTGGAATGACAGTACTCCATTAATTAATGGACTTTTGTTGATTTCACTTAAATGGTGTGCTGGTGACATCCTTTTGAAAACTTGTATATCTTCATGGTGCCATCTGTGGTCACTACGAGCACCCACCAGAATTTGAAGGAACATCCTATACCGGTAAGGAATGCAGCAAGACACTTATATAAAGAATTACTTATGCAATGTCTACAGTTGTCAAATAAAGTATCATGACTAACTAGTAGGGATGCTCCGATACCGATACAAGCATTGGTATCGGCAGCGATACCAAGTATTTGCATGAGTACTCGTACTCGTGCAAATACTCTGATACAAAAAACGAGTACCTGTGCCGCGTCCGCCATCTTCAAGGACCCGAAACCGCCGCACACAGGACCTCCATAGCGCCTTCAATGAAACAAGATGGCCGTGAACTCCTCCTCCACAGGCGAACGGCCGAAAGTAAACTCTGCCTCCGAGTCCTCTGTCATCTGCTCCATTCTGGCCTCTTCTCTCACTGATTGGCCGATTGGATGATTGACAGGCTTCCTCACCAGTCAACTTGGAAAAAAGTATCGGTACTCGTACTCGGTCTTAAAAAAGTGGTATCGGAGCATCCCTAGTAACTAGCATGGAAAACATTTTTACAGCAAAGGGTCAATGTAAATTATCACTTGATAACTATGATGACACATTAATTACTCACTCATAACCATAATTTAATTTCTATACACACAAGATTTGACCAGCACCCACTAAGATGGCCTTTTTATTTAAGACTGACACATTAAAGCACATTTTACCTTTGTCATACCAATGCTCCTACACTGTACTTGCTCTCTAACTAAGAATAGAAACAGCCTTGGGGAGAAATCCTATATATAGATGGTTTATATCAGTTTGTGATTACACCTTGTGCTATCCAACCATCACCTAATGAAAGATGCACATTTCCCAGTGCAATAATCGTGGAATTTGACAAACTAGGCAAGTATGTATCATTATGATTCATAAGGTGGTACAATGACAAGGTCTGCCTAAGGCCGTATAATTATCACCTGCTATGCCTCCTAAATATTGGCTTTATTTATGTGTTCCAGTCCAGCGGGAGAAACAAAACACAAATCTTTAAAAGAAGCACAGTCATTGCTGAGAATGATTCAAAGACACACAACCTTTCATTTTAAAGCTTTCCCCAGTTAGTAAAAATGAAAGTCTTACCAGGGGAGATGAGATGTTAGGCGAGAAACAGAAAAATCAGCTAGTTTGTCTGTTCGTTTACTGTTCGTCTAAAATTCCTTCAAATATATGAACTATTTTAAAGAAAAAACCTCTATCGAGTTGTGCTGACCTAAGCACACACAGGGTTTGATTTACTTCAATTTGCAAAGATTACCCAATTATATGTGGAGAAACTTAAAAAACATTTTTGCTTGCACATGATTGGATGACAGAGCTTCTTCTCATTCACTAAGCTAAGGGATAATTAATTCTACTGCAAAGTCAAAACTTACTTTGCTAAGTTTAAAGTCTATATTCCTTTAGTAAATGCACCCAATAGTTTCTATGTGACAAATTCCCATTGCTATCAGATGATCCTCACCCTATCTTGCCAACATTTATAGTATTAGGCACCAAGTGGGATGTCTGCAGGGTAATCATGGCCCACCATGGAGACTGTCAGCAAAACCTACCTAAACAATTTCAGGGTGAAATGCGTCTTGGCTGGGTTTGTATAATTGTTTTCTTGGTAAAATAAAAACAATAAGGTTATCTGCTGTGTATATAGATTTGCATGTAGGTAGAGAGATATTGGAAGTGTACATCCATGTGGCAGTTGGGATATGATATTCTACAACTGGATCATTTGCAAGCACGTAACCACTATCTAATTTGTATGACCATCTACCAAGCAAAACTATGTTGATTTTAAAGTTAAAAGAGAACTAAAGCCAAACCTTTTTTGTTGCTTTTGTCCTTTTTTGGGTCACAGGAGTACATTCACTAATGTACTCCTGTGACCCAAAGTCAGCATCTAGCGGGCTACTTCCCGCTATTTGCTGATAGCACAGATCTGCGCAGCAGCCAGGAAAGATCCTGACAATATTGCCGGATTGACAGCTGGCTCTGCCTCTCTACATCCAGGGCCAGCTGTGCCCACCTTCCCCCATGTCTGTCTCTCCAATGAGCACTGCAGAAACAAAGAGGTGAGGGGGGAATCCCTGTGGGGAGCGTTAACTGACAGTCACCACTCTCTGCAAGAAGAAGATCATGAGCTGTTTGTGGTCACTCAATTCTTGATCTATACAGCCAACCTGCAGTGTCATACACTCTAAGTATTGGGCGGAATACATTTTACTCTACCAATAATTTTCATTTAAAAATCCTTAGGCAAAAAAATATTGCAAGCAGCTAAAGGTGCATTTAGGTTCACATACCTTGAAAAGCTCCTTGGAAACACCAAAAACCAGGTTGCTCTAAAATGCATAAAATGATTTCAGTCCTTGAAGTTGTGCTTGGTACTGTCTTCTACAAAGCCTTAATATTAGTCCATCACTATGACAGCATCACTGACCAACAGTGAAACATGGGAGGCAAGGGTGCTGCTGGGCCTCACAATACTCCTGGAACTGAAGTCATTGTTTGAATACCGGAGCATCCTATGATTTTGAGCTCCAATAGAGCTTTGCAAGATATATAATAACATACAAGTAGCTTCAGATTATAAGAACATATGTCTGCTTAATATGTATTTCCTTTAAAGTGAAAACAGGCTGGTGTTTTTCCTGTTTTATTGCATTACAGCCTGGAACTGAAATAGAATTTTTGAGGCTTATACCAAGTGATGTACACAACATGCTCACTGCTTTGTAGGTGCAATTTTTTTATATTGTGACCCAAACAATAATTAACACAACACGCCACAGAAATATTGTGTGCATTCACCTGCCAAAAGTCAATGCTTTGTGGAAGCCCCATTTGCTGCAATTACAACTGCAAGTCTCTCTATTAGCTTAGCACATCTAGCCACTAGCATTTTTTAACATTCTTCAAGGCAAAACTGTTCCAGCTTGCATTGGTGTATATTAATCTTTAATTCATGCCACAGATTCTCAGTTGGATTGAGGTCTGGGTTTGACTAGGCCATTCTAGACATTTAAGTTCCCTTTAAACTAATCCAGTGTAGCTGAAACAGGTTTTCTTCAAAAATTGCCCTCCATTTTCATGCCATTCATTTTTTCCTTCAATCCTAACCAATTTTTCAGTCCCTGCCACATCATGAAACTGCCACCACCATGGTTCACTGTGGGAATGCTGTACTCAGGGTGATGGGAATGGTTTGTGCCACAATGTGTTTGAGAAGTCTGCCACCTGCTGTTTAGTGAACTCCAAATGTGTATTTTTCTTTTCGTCGGGTTTGTAATGGTGCCATAGCCTTTCCATTTTGTTATAATGAATGTAATTGTGCTCTGTCAGGTGTTAAAAATTTGGAATTTTTTATATTCTAACCCTAATGTATATTTCTGCAGAACTTTTGGTCTTCATGTTGCTTGTTTAGTGGTGTTGCAGACAGTTACTTTTGCACTGGCACTGTACATGTGTCCATACAAAGCTTGAAAATTGCAAATTATCCAACTGTAAGAAAGAACACCATCCAATCTGCTTTCTAGTACGGAAAATTCAAACACCACGTGTGGACAATGTAGGGACACCTGTGCAGGAAATAGTCATTATTCTATTCAGTAATAGTGCCTTAACAAGAAATAAGTTAATTGTCTACTACTGTCAACTGACCTTTGGATTTCTGACCTCCCCTTGATGCAACATACATGCCATGGCAATTAAGTACTATTCCAATGCTATGGGACAACCTAGGGTGGCAATGCACAATCCAAAATATAGAGGTAATGCAACAGACACAACAAAAGAAGAAAAAAATAATCCCTTTAGTGCACACATACCATACACAGATATTGAGACATGTTGGAAAATCTCTGCACATACCAATTTCAATGAAGACAATAGAACAGAGCTTTCAGCTTTGCACAATTATTACCGAGGTAGTGACTACCGAGATTTTTAATTTTTTCACAGTAGAATCTGAACTTAGTAATTTCTTCACGTCCTATAGAGTGCACATATTTTATTTTATTTATTTGTCGAGACCGAGCGCAACTCACTTGCGATATAATAAGTTCACCATCCAATCTGCTTTCTAGTACGGAAAATTCAAACACCACGTGTGGACAATGTAGGGACACCTGTGCAGGAAATAGTCATTATTCTATTCAGTAATAGTGCCTTAACAAGAAATAAGTTAATTGTCTACTACTGTCAACTGACCTTTGGATTTCTGACCTCCCCTTGATGCAACATACATGCCATGGCAATTAAGTACTATTCCAATGCTATGGGACAACCTAGGGTGGCAATGCACAATCCAAAATATAGAGGTAATGCAACAGACACAACAAAAGAAGAAAAAAATAATCCCTTTAGTGCACACATACCATACACAGATATTGAGACATGTTGGAAAATCTCTGCACATACCAATTTCAATGAAGACAATAGAACAGAGCTTTCAATGTGTGTAACCCACATCTGTCAAATGGTATGGTTGGGAAGAGGATCACAGCAGGTCCAGGTGGTATAAGAGCAGTTTGAAGATAGGCAAATGTCTTCCCTCCCATAACTCTTGGCAAGACATCTGTTCAGTCTATATCTTTTATACCAGTGTAAAAACTAGCACACCTTTGCTGGTCACATACGTGTGCATGGGGTAAGTACTCATTGTTACAAGATCAATGTGTCTTTGTTAAAATTAGTTTTCCAGGTTCCATTGTAAGAACCGCTTACAGTAACAAAACAAATTTATAAAAAAAACCAAAAGGAACTTGTTGAAATTCTGTTATATACAAAATATGATGTTGTTTGAACTACGCTTCTCAAATGAGCCTTCTGTAAAATGACTCAAAACATCTGATATACAACCTATTGTTTATAACTTTGTCATTAAACAGTTTAATATTGTTAGTTGTATGGCTACTATAGGTCAATGCAATTTAGTTCCACATTTTTAATCAAACTTTAATATGACTTTGATTTCAATTTGTTATTTCTATTGACAATTACCCCATAATCTTTTTTACATATGTTGAGGTGTATTTGCATATATTTCCCAGGGAGTGTTGCCTGAAGGTTCCATTCTTAGCATTTCCAGTGTAAGAACAAATTCTAAAACTGATCTGCCTTTATTCATCTCTGTATGTCTTTTAAAAACATGTTTGAGACAAATTATTGTGCTTGTTTATTCATTTTATTCTGTGAATAAATCTCTCCTGAAATTAATGTTTTATATGACGTCAATCTACAGTCATAATACACTATTGTAGATAGCAGTGGACAGTGACTAATTTTAGCTAGCTGTGACGTTAAAAAATTATGCAGACTTTCAGTTGTGGTACACACAAATGTGAGAGGCAGCAGTACAAATGAGCTCTGTCCTGCCAACTTCATCCTTGAGCACATCGCTGTTCAACACCATTGCAGAGGTCACTCTGATGCCTATTATCTCTACTATATCCACTATGGAAATATTTGTAAAAAAAACTCTGCCACAAATCAAAGCACCGTAAACAGCACCTGCTTAAAATGATGGAGAAAAATCATACGGCCCTCTCTGAGTATAAGGGGGCAGATGCAGAACAACCACTGCAGCCATCCACAGTAGTCTGGTGGTACAAGAATTTGATAAACTTGTCACCTGATCTTACAGCTTTGTTACATAATTCTGTTGCCTGTCTCCAGGAGCTTTGTGGCCACATACAGTCCCATGATATTCAAATTGTAGAGCTAGTTATCACACTGGAGGACTCGCTGGAGGCCCTACAAAATCAAACATAATTAACTATCAAACAAGAAATGGTCTTGGCAGACAAACTTGTTCTTGAAAATCATTCAAGGAGAAACAACCTTTAGTTTGTTGGCCCTACGGAAACCTATAAGCCCTGACAAACATTTATATGCTGACATGCCAACCGCCCTAGGACTGCACAACCCTCTTAGAGTGGAGTCTGGGCCCTGCAAGACCCGATTGTACTTTGTGAGATCTAGTTATCTCCACATACCTGGATTTTGTAGATATGTTGCAACTATTGAGAGCATACAGAGCACAATGCCAGCTTATTGTGGATGGATACAAGGTATTGGTCTTCTGGGACTATTCTGCTGAGGTGACTAAGTGAAGTAAAACCTTCAATCTGGTTTGCCAAGTGTTGATAAGTAAACACAATAAATTCACCTTATTCTACCCAGCCACTCTTCCACTCACCGCTCCTGCAGGGAGAACTTACTCTCTCTCAGATCTGCAAGAAAATGTATTCAATTGAAGGAATAAATGCCCTGAAGGCAGTATTTAGAGAGAGGAGATATGCCCAGGTGTCATTGCTCATTTGGAAGAAAAATGCACTGGTGCTAGTTGTTAGTAGCAGGAAAATATGCACTGGTGTTAGTTGTCAATAAGAGGAAAAAAATGCCTTGTCAGTGGTCAGCAGGAGATAAAAAAGGTCTTGTTAGTGGTCAGTAGGGATAAAAAAAATGCCAGGTGTTGGTGGTCAGTAGGAGGAAAAAATGCATTGTCAGTAGTTAGAAGAAAGAAAAATGCCTTGTCAGTGGTCAGTAGGTGGTAAAAATACCTCATCAGTGGTCAGTAGGAGGAAACATTGCTTTGATATCAGTGGTCAGTAGGCAGAAAGAATGCCTTGTCAGTGGTCAGTAGGAGTAAAACATTCCCATGCATCAGTGGTCAGAAGGAGGAAAAATGGCCTAGCATCAGTGGTCAGTGGGAGGAAACTACCTCGTCAGTGGTCAGTAGGAGGGAAAATGCCATTTGACTGAGAGAGAAAGAATGGGTTTTCACTTCCTGGCAGGTGCTTGCACTGATGAGAGGTCTGTAGGTGCTCTGCATCAAGGGAGGAATTGATCTACCATGCCTCCCCATGCTGCCTCTTGGATTCTCAGCATTCCATCATCAGGGCACCCCTTGCCACTCTGCAGTGTCCTGAAACCAAGAACACACACAGGGAGGGGCTTTCTTCAGTTACCCACTTCTCATCTCAGAGGCCCAGTCTGGGCTCACCCCCAGTCCAGCCCCATAGCCACTATGTGGGTTGCTATGGTGGTAGATCTGCTACTGGCTATATTATGCATAAACATTTTAGAAAATTATGGGGAAAGATAGACCGCTTCTCCAGGATAGATCACATTTCTCTTTATGTACTAGTTTTTATGCAATACTTTCTTGCTATTGTCTTGTATCCGAAACACTGTAATCTCATTTTCATATGATAGGTCTTTGATATCTAGTGTAACTATGATATTTCTGTAGTTTACATGTCATTCCCTAAATAATAAAAATGATATGTTAAAAAAAATTATGCCGCCTGTAATTATGTTCCTTGGCAGTAAACACTAAAACACAATGGTATTGCCGTGTTTAAAAAAAAAAGAACAAAAAAATCTTGAAAAAAATTTTTTTTAAACCGGCATAGAACGGCCTGTCAAATACTTCAAACAACTACAAGACTGTAGTAGACAAAGATCCCTCCATGGTACTATGAAGGATTGCCAACAAATTAGGCAAATTCCATTTGCCATTAAGTATTTAGTCATTGGGGTTGATTTACTAACCTTATAAACACACCACGAACATGTATACACCTCTGTAGTGTGTTCCCTCCCAGCATGATCTATGGGTGGAATCTAAACACCTTTGTAGTGTGTACACACCCAGCAGGTGTGTTGTGCAAAGCCAAGCATGAATTGCAAGGTGATGTTGTGTAAATTAGCTCTACATTGTGTTGCTTGCGTTGATGAATGCAGGAATGTAAATGCATGAGCTAACCATTTTTGTCTAAACTGTGAAGCAGCATTATATATGCATCATGTGCATGATTTTTCCATATATGGCATTAGTGGAAATATGCTTTAGAGACTTTTTGTTTGATAAATACGTTTTGCTGTGTAAAAAAGCACACGCACCTCGTGCGTGTGTTTAGGTTAGTAAATCACCCCATTCTCTCACTTGAAATGTGCAAAGCATTAACAAGTTTTTCATGCAAATGCCACTTACCAAAGAGATGAGCCCTCTGTTCCTGTCACTTCCAGATAGTCATAAGCATCTTCTAATTGAAAATCTGTAAAGATCAAGGCAATTGTATCTCCAACCTCTGCTAGTATTGTCCATGTACAGTCAGCATTGTTATTGTATTCCGATGGGAAATGTGGACTTGTGATGATTCCACTTTGACCTCTTAAAGTTCCTCCACATGCATCATCCGCTAGACAAAGAGGACAAAATATGTTATAAAGTAGAGCATATTTCATGAATCATTAATACAACATGAATCCAACGTACTCAAAGTGTATCTTTTTCAATTTCAAGGTTTTTTGATTGATTGTGTGAATGAAAAAGTAAGCCTAATTTCCAATGCATGGCATGAGTGTGAACAAATGAACCAGATGTATTATGGTTTCACACAAATGGAAGCAAAGTAAGCAGGATAAGGAGTAAGCAGAAAAACTGAAATATGATCTAGCATAAGAGAACCATGCATTTCAACCAGTTCTGTAAATCTTTATTACAGTGGGGAAAATAACTATTTGATCCCCTGCAGATTTCGTACATTTGCCCACTTACAAAGAAATGAAAGGTCTATAATTTTTATCATAGGTGTATTTTAAATGATAAAAAACAGAATATCAACCACAAATCCAGAAAAAACACATTATACAAATGTTATGTATTGAGTTGCAGTTCAGTGAGTAAAATAAGTATTTGATTCCCAAGCAAAACATGTCTTAGTACTATGTCGAGAAACCCTTGTTGGCAAGAACAGAGGTAAGACATTTCTTGTAGTTGGTTATCAGGTTTGCACACATGTCAGGAGGGAATTTGGTCCACTCTTCTTTACAGATCTTCTCTAAATCTTTAAGTTTCAGCTCCCTCCATAAATTTTCTATAGGATTAAGATCTGGAGACTGGCTAGGCCACTCTATGACCTCAATGGGCTTCCTCTTGAGCCACTGCTTTGTTGCCTTGGTGGCATGTTTTGGATCATTATCATGCTGGAAGACCCATCCACGACCCATCTTCAGTGTTCTGGCTGAGGGAAGGAGGTTCTCATCCAAGATTTTACAATACATGTCCCCGTCCATTGGACCCTCAATGTGTCAAAGGCCTGTACCTTTTAGCAAAGAAACAGCCCCAAGGCATAATGTTTCTACCTCCATGCTTGACTGTAGGGATGGTGTTCTTAGGGTCATAGTCAGCATTTTTCTTCCTCCAAACATGTTGAGTTAATGCCAAAGAGCTCAAATTTTGTCTCATCTGACCGCAGCACTTTCTCCCAATCCTTCTCTGAATCATTTAGATGTTCAATGGCAAACTTCAGACGTGTCTGTACATGTGCCTTCTTGAGGAGGGGGACCTTCCGGACAATGCAGGATCTCAATCCATGGCAGTGTATTGTGTTACCAATGGTTTGTTTGGTAACTGTGGTCCTAACTGCCTTGAGATCATTCACAAGCTGCTCTTTTGTAGTTCTGGGCTGATCCCTCACTTTTCTCATGACAATCCTTACCCCATGAGGCAAAAGCTTGCATGGAGCTCCAGACCAAGGGCGATTGATGGTTATTTTGTATTCCTTCCATTTGCGAATAATCACTCCAACGGTTGTTTCCTTCTCCCCAAGCTTCTTGCTGATAGCCCATTCCAGCCTTGTGCAGGTCTACAATCTTGTCCCTAACGTCCTTGGACAGCTCTTTGGTCTTGCCCATGGCAGTGAGGTTTGAATGGAACAAAGATTCTGTGGACAGGTGTCTTTTATATACATAACAACTGGTCGTTAGGAGCACCTTCTTAAATGGACAGGACTTATCTGTGTACCACATAGCCAGTCTGTTGGAGCCAGAATTATTGTTAGTTGGTAGGGGATCAAATATTTATTTTACTCACTGAACTGCAACTTAATTTATAACATTTGTATCATGTGTTTTTTCTGGATTTTTGGTTGATATTTTGTCTCTATCATTTAAAATACACCTATGATAAAAATTATAGACCTTTAATTTCTTTGTAAGTGGGCAAACCTGCAAAATCTGCAGGGGTTCAAATCATTATTTTCCTCACTGTATGTAAGGCGCAGTAAAAAAACAGCATCAAATTCTTGATCAACAACAAACAAAATGCAAGGAGTTCAAATTTGATCAAAAACATCCCATCTGGTGTCTAGCGACTTTTTGACACCAGATTATTTATTAGTTTTAAAAAAAAGATGGCAGGACTTTTAGTAAATGATCATGAAAAAATATCCAAGACCATTTTTAAAATTTTAAACCAAATGTCAGAAAATGTAGGACATGTCCACCAGTTATGGAATGTGGTTCAAATTCTGAGAAGTATTAAAATATATGTAAAGCAAATTCTGATAAGTATGATAAAGGCAAGTGGGAATTAACTACTCAATAGGATTATGGAATTTTTAAAATGATACAATTTGATTGTTTATCTTAACTTGCTGTGTAGTAGGGGTTAAGTGATTATCGGATCTACCGAATTATTATGGCCAATATTCACAAATTTTAAAAAAATCGGTATCAGTCTTAAATTTACCAATATTAACAATAAGTGCCGACAGTGAAGGGGAGTCTCTGTTGGCAGACAACCAGTGCCTACAGTGTTCGCTCACTTCTTGATCTACTGAGCCGTGACAGTCTTATTGTCACAGGTCGGCTAGAACTATGAGGTGAGTGAAAAGCACTCACCTCATAGTTCTCCTTTAACCTGCAGCTGAATGTAAAAAGCAGGCAGTGAGCGGGAGTGATAGTCAATCTGCTATTGGGTAATTCAATTTGACAGTCTTATTGTCACAGGTCGGCTAGAACTATGAGGTGAGTGAAAAGCACTCACCTCATAGTTCTCCTTTAACCTGCAGCTGAATGTAAAAAGCAGGCAGTGAGCGGGAGTGATAGTCAATCTGCTATTGGGTAATTCAATTTGAAATAGCTAATAGCAGGCTGGCTCTTACATACACCCAATGCCTGCTGTCAACTAGCAGAAGAGTGGACCTGATAGGGAAAGTTTACCAGGCTATGTGTTCATCTGCCGGCGCAAGATTCTGCAGTCGGATGTAAACAGAATATCGGCACCTGATGTTGGTTATCAGCTTGAAATGTGGCAAGTAATCGGTGTCGGTTGATGAATAAATGACATATGTCGCCCCCTACTGTGTAGTATATTTAAGTATAGTTAAATAGAGCATTTACATATACCAGCAAGTAAACATTCTTCCTGATTCTAGGAAACTGTGGACAGGAAGTGAAGAGTGTTCATGGACATACTCAGTAGGACCTGAAACTTATGCAGGAATACATTTCTACTAAAAATAGCAATTTTATATAACATACAGTATGCTGTGTTATTAAAAGACTTGTATTGCCTAAAGTTCCACTTTTGTTGCATAACTACGCCTACAAGTGGGTTAACACTATTATTACTTTATGTGCAGGGGTGCCACTCATCTTGCACTAAGACAACATAGCTGTACAGCTGCATTACTGTGCATTGCCAAGCACAGCATTGTTAAAAACCTGCCAGGTGCAGTTTTTATTGAGATCAGATGCTTTGGCAGTCCATTTAAGATGATGTGCTTTATTAATTTAACAAGTATTACTGCACCACACTAATGCAAACAGGCCTAAAAGTTTAACAAAAGCTGCATTACAACTTTAAGCTTTTTGTTCTGCGTACATAGAACTTCTCAAAAACTCTACTTCATGCCTACTGTACCCAAAACATTTTTTTTCTGTTTGCTTTAATTACAGATGGATATGAATTGAGTAAATTAGCAATGTATAGGCTAGTAGACGATATGCACATGAGAATACTGACTATAAAGAGCTGTGCAAAGCATTTCGACCGCCACTGTAGGTTGAATGCGCACATTGGGCTTAGACATGCCCTAGTTCAATACATTGAACTTTTCCAGATCAGTTTAAATTAACTGCTTATGTGACCTCGTTTAAGGTGTTAATAGACTGGGGAATGCAAGTGAACAACACAGCTGAATTTATTTTAATTACTACCCGGCACTCTGTTGAATAGCTGTTAACAGTACCTACAAGCTGATATTAAGAATGCGACCTTTCACATGGAGCAAGTGTCTCACATCAGCTGGCACAGCAAGGAAAGACTATAATTTATGGTATCTTTGGTCTCTGCTTGGCTTTTCTGACTGAAACACTGCAGAAATAAAATGACAGATTTTGCAGTCAATTCTGCAATGTCTGTGGGTACACCACCTAAAAATTCTTTCAAAAGGTACCGCCATTTGGGGGACAAAGGAGATTTGATATCAAGCTAAGGACCTGTCTGAAAGGCCTTTCAAGAAAAGTACTACCATTGTCAACTCACAAGATATATACTAGTTTCAGATGGAGTTAAAACTCTTGGCAGATATAAAAGATAAAAATGAATGCAACTCTGTAACAATTAATTTATAATTAAATGTATTTTGTTTTAATGCAGGCAGTGTAAGTGCCTAAATTTGACTTAGTATAAATCTCTTGCAGTCCCTGCACAGCAAGGTTGGAGTGTGAGAGAAAGATGCAGCACAAGGAGCCAATCAGCATGCTGATAGGAAGAGAAAGCAGAGTGACAGAAAAATGAGATCAACACTGTGCAGCTTCTCCTTTCACTGCCTAGTTGCAGTCTGGGGCAAGTCCAGAATGGCCTGGGCTCACGGGAAGAGGGTTGAATAATGCTGGCCATTAAAATTAGAAAATCTGAGGACTTCCGGTTCCGGCGCCGGATGGAGTAGTGGTGTATACCGGAGCTCCGTCCCCGCCACATCCAGCCCACATACAACGTGTACATACCACGGCTGAATCACGTCCAGTGAGACCCCTGGATCGCCTCCATACACCGTTCGGTTCATGGATAAATTCGTGGCTCGTTCACAGCTGGTCCGCCGCTCACTCTCCATCTCGTCAGGCCCGATGGTCACACTGCCTGATTCGGCGGACGCCGATGCTGCAGGGACATTGGGTGAGTCTGAATCAACATCTCCCCATGTCCCCATTGATTACCAGCAGTTAGCAGCTACGGTGGCTTCTCATTTACGATCAGAAGTGGGCAGCATTATTGCAGAATCCCTGAAACTACATATGGGGCCTATTACTGCGGCATTAGAGGCACAGACGACCAGGATGCAGACCCTAGAGATCCGTGTTAGTGAGCTGGAAGACCATGCCACTGGCTCTGCTAAATCTTGCGCAGAAGATAAAAAAAACGCTTCAGTACCTACAGGAAAAGGTTGAGGACCTAGAAAACAGGTCCCGCAGAAATAATCTCAGGATTATTGGGGTCCCTGAATCTGTTCTACCTCATGATCTCCAATGCTTTTGCTCCTCTATTATTCCGCGAGCTATGGGCATTACATCTATCTGCGCTGTGGAAAGGGCCCACAGAATAGGCCCCCCCAAAGACCAGGAAAGGCCCAGGCCAGTCATAGTCAGATTCCTGAATTACTCAGACAAGCACCATATCCTGCAAACTTACAGGAGGCAACGCCAACTGGTAGCGGAGGGTCACAAATTGCTACTTTTTGCAGACTATTCTGCGGAGCTGTCGAAGCTACGCCGCTCCTTTCACGAGGTATGCCAAACCCTGGTGCACAAACGGATCAAGTTTGTTTTGGCTTACCCAGCTGTCCTGCGCCTATCATACCCCGATGGCAACCCAATTCGATTTACGTCTGCTGCTCAAGCCAAGGGATATGTGGACAGCCACCTATCTGCTCCTATAACGCACTCCAATTCCCCACTCAAGAGTCCACCGCGGAAGAAAAAGGCTTGAATATAAAGCCGTATCGCATTTACTCTTATCTACACTGAGTGGCCTAATTTCATGGGCGTACACATGACACAATGTGTTGGCATTACTCGAGCTTTAACGTGTATTCCTAAACCTTTAGCAGCCTATTTTACTGATTTTTTTTCTTTGTTCTCCTTCTGTTGTACATGCTACGAGACTCTGTTCAATAGTGGCGGGGCATAGCAACCGGAGGTTGACGATCCCGTGATCACCGTGGCTCTTCAAGGGGCCTGCCTTCTACCCAAAGTTGATTGCCAGACCATCGTACACCGCCATCCGGAAAAAAGGAAGTTCCTGACAAGTATTTGTTCCTACCGGAATACTGCTGTGCATATGTTTTTTGTTCTCATTGTCTTTGCTCTGCTAGCCAAGAGCGGATGCACCTCTTCAGCCAAGTGGATGGAGACCTCTTTGGACATTCTCATCGTAATCCTAGTGACTATTGGGTCACTCCTATCATCACAAGGTATCGTGGGTACCATGACTCAGAGCCGTTCCTGGAGCACTGGGACACAGGTAACGACTCAACTTTATTTATTTATGGTCTATTACGACCTTATTGCCATTCCATTACATCAGCCACTATGGGAACCGCCTTAAAAGTTGCCACCTGGAACGTCAAAGGACTCAGGACACCACAAAAAAGGAGACCGGTATTGCGTCACCTTAAAAAGCACAAGGTGGATATTGCATTGTTACAAGAAACCCATCTACACCGAGAGGACATAACCCGCCTTAAGCAAATGTGGGTGGGAATGGCGGTGGGAGCACCCTCAGTGGGCTGATCCGCGGGGACGGCTATTCTTATTAGTAAGAACTTATCTCACTCGTTACTCTCTCAACAACATGATATGGAGGGAGGTCGGTGGTCACATTTAACTATTCAGGTCGGGCAGACCACGCTTGACCTGTGGAACATATATGGCCCCAATATGGACAACAATACTTTTTTTGACAAACTACTGACTCGACAATCTCCCTCTGCCCCTGATACATATGTTCTACTTGGGGGAGACTTTAACGCTGTCCCGACTACCCTGGAAGACCGTTCCTGGACCAGAGAGCGTCCCTCTAAAACCACCCTAGCGCAAGACCAAAATTTCACAGCAATGATCCAAGCGGGTGGTTTCATAGACATTTGGCGGCATCTTCACCCTCTGGATCGTGAGTTCACCCATTTTTCACATGCACACGACTCTCTCTCACGCCTAGACTTGTTTCTTGGGTCGCCCACCCTTGCATCGAAAGTATCCTCAGTGACCATAGAGGACATGGTCATATCAGACCACTCACCGGTGGTAATTGACATTCATCGTCTGGGCCTACCCTCCAGACCACTAGTGTGGCGCTTCCCATCTTACCTAGCTACTGATGATACGTCTCAGGCGCATCTAGCCTTGTGGTGGGGTGAATATGTATCTGACAATGCTTTACATGCTGAGGATCCGATTCTGTTTTGGGAGGCGGCAAAGGCGGTCCTGAGAGGCAGGATTCTAGCTTATGTTTCCTCCCAGAAGAGAAGGACCAAACTGAGCTATGTGGAGGCATGCGCAGTGGCCAGGACGGCATACTTAAAATATCGACAGGACCCTTCCCCTAACGCCAGAGCTGACTGGATTCAGGCAAAGCAAACGTGCGATTACCTTCAAATTCGGTCCTATAAAGAGGTAGAATTTTTTTAATTCGGAAACAAATCAGGGAAATTATTGGCTAATTTAATCCGAGTTCAAACTGCTCCTTCCCACATACTGACTCTTGTTGATGACAAGGGTGAGATTTCTACAGATCCCAACACTGTTTGCGACACGTTCCGTAACTTCTATCAATCCTTATATGCAGCGGACTCAGGAAACCTACCCGCAGGGTCCTCTTTTTTGGACACCATCACCCTACCTTCCCTGTCCGCTGCAGATCTGGATCAAATGAATGCGGCAATAACTCTTCAGGAAGTACAGGAAGCTATCCACGGCTCTCCTGGCTCGAAAGCTCCAGGTCCTGATGGATTATCAGCTGAATTCTTCAAGTCCATTACTGACCACGTTGCCCCTACTCTAGTCTCACTTTATAACTATATTCTGCAGCGAGGCTGCTATCCGCCCACGTTCAGCACAGCCTACATCAGACTACTGCCTAAAAAGAGGAAGGATCCTACACTTCCTAGCTCATATCGCCCCATTTCTTTGCTTAACTATGATGCCAAACTGCTCTCTAAAATTATGGCCAACAGACTGGCCGCTGTGCTACCTCATCTTATTTCGCCAGACCAGACGGGGTTTGTATCCGGTCGCTCCACTGTGTTGAATGTTCGGAAAATACTTACCGCTTTGGAGGGAATACGGTTGTCGGGGCCCTCTCTTAGTCCAATGGCCCTTTTGGCCTTGGACGCGGAGAAGGCCTTCGACAATGTAAACTGGTCTTGGCTTTCGCTGGTTATGGAAAAATATGGCTTCTCAGGGTTGTTTTTGAAATATATTTCTACTATGTATAGTTCCCCGTCTGCACAGATATACACATCATCGGCCCTCTCCCCATCCTTTCGTTTCTATAAGGGTACCCGTCAAGGATGCCCTCATTCCCCACTCTTATTCAATCTGGCTATAGAACCCCTGTCCCGCTCCTTGGCATCCTCTTACATCTTTACTGGTTACCAATCCGGTTCCTATGACACCAAACTGGCCCTATCTGCGGATGATATCATATTACTCCTATCTGACCCGATCACCCAAATCTCGTGAATACTAGACCACATAGCGCATTATGGCTCCTTCTCTGGCCTTAGAATTAACGTCAACAAAAGCAAACTCCTTCCCCTATCTCAAGACTAGTCTTTTGTGACGGCCCTTTCCCGCACATATCCTTCCTTGTTAATACAAAAACAATCCATCACCTACCTAGGGATCTCCATCCCCCGCTCTGCCAGGGATTTATATGCCTTAAATGACAAACCAATTATAACTAAAATAGTTCAAGAATTGCGAACCTAGAAAGACTATCCTGTCTCCCTCCTAGGCAGATGCCACCTTATAAAAATGGTCAGCTTTGCCAGATTACTGTACCCTCTTGAGACTATACCCCTTCTCTTGAAGCAGAAAGACATTCAGACTCTTCAAAGCGCCTTCACATCGTTTCTCTGGAGGGGGAAAAGGGCAAGAATAGCTTTCAGAAAACTCCAACAACCTGTAGGGAACATGGGCGCAAATCTCCCGAATATTAGGGCATATAATCTAGCCAGTCTATTCCATCACATACGGGACTGGATACATGGTACCGTGTTTTTTACCAATACCCCCTTAGAGAGCCACTTGATGAAACCTTGGTTGCCCTCTGGCATCCTAAACACCCCGCTACGGCTCCTCCCCAAACAAATTAGGGATAACATTCTCCTCAGGGACACTGTGATAGCATGGAGAGAGATCAGGAAAATCTACCGCCAGCCCGCAGTGATCTCCCCGTTGATGCCCCTCAGATCCTCCCCGGGATTTGCACCAGGTGCCGACTCCAATGCCTTCCGCATATGGGCGGACAAGGGGATTGTGGTGCTTGCGGATGTCTTCAATCCCCAAGGTTACCTCAAGACCTTTCAGGAACTCCAAACCCAGCATTGTCTTCCAGCCACCCATAGTTACCTATACCTACAATTACGCCACTTCATTTCAGGTCATCTGACTCTGCCATGGCAAGAGATAGTTCAATCACCTATCGCTCCCTTACTATCCTCCCCCCAGGTTAGGATGCCCCTATCCCATATCGCCCGGTCAGTAACATCCTTTATATTGGAATCCTCCACCTCGGTTCCGTCCCATATTCAACGCTGGGCGGAGTATCTGAATATGACCCCAGAAGACACACTTGCGATAGTGACACAAGGATGGCAACAGATAAGGAAGGCTATCATTAATGAATTGGGGCGTGAGATATACTTTAAGCTAGTTCATAGAGCTTATCACGCCTTTAATATTCCCAGTAAGAGTACTCCCTACATATGGTAGACCGCCTGTCCAAAGTGCCTCCTCCCATTGCCTGACCTTTCACATTTATTCTGGTCTTGCCCTCACATACAAATCTTTTCCTTCACAAATACCCACTCCCGTAAGACAAGATCACTGTCCCCAGCCTTCTGCCTACTGCACGTCCTTCCCCTGCCCACGGACGGAGCTCCCTCTCACCTAACCCGCTGGGAACACCTGTGTCTCCTGACAGCTAAAAAGGCAATCCTGTGCAACTGGATCTTACATGATCCCCCAACTATGGCTTCATTCCGTCCCCTGCTACACCGCCTGTTACTACTAGACAAATTAGACACGAAATTTAATCAACTACGCACGAAACAATTCTTTGATACTTGGACGTCTTTTGTCGCAGCAGAGTTTTCACTACAACAGCTGCAAGATCTGATGTCCATTTTCAGCTATCTAAATGGTACATTGAAGCCAAACTGACAGTGTCTCTAGGACCCCTAGATGTCCTTTGACTAGAGATATCGTGAGCTTACCCTTTTACTAAGGTTCCCACCTCACTGAAGTTTGTCTGGTCCTATTGATAGACCCACGTTTACCTTGACCTCTAATGTCACATACTGGTCTTCTCCCCACGAAAACGACCCTCATGGCTATAGGGTGACTGTTTATTGTTACCTGTTCTTCAAGCACTTACTGTATTATTACCAACATATTTGTTCACTATTGTGATCTAGTTTGTCACTTTTGTTACTGGGACATATCCCACATTGCATGTCTAGATTGCAGTCTGCATACTACTACCTGATATACAAGTACAATGCATGTCAATATTTGTTCATATCTGTATTGCTCTTTTCCACAATAAAAACTAACATGCTAAAAAAAATAATTAGAAAATCTAGCGGCAGAAAAAAATACTATGGGGGAACCTCTGTATTGACAGTAAATATTGTAGCAAAAGCTGGTTTTGTTATTTATTCTTTTAAAGGGTTATTTATTTATTTATGTATTGTTATTTTCAAAAGGATTTCTAACTTTAGGTACCAATGACTCCCCAATACAAGCACACATCTTGCAAACTGGACATATACAAGCACATATCTTGTAACTGGCAGCAACTTCCATAAATGGGCTTATGTTGGTATTTAGCTTGCTGACACATACTATTTAATCCTAGATAGCACACTGTCACTCTGTAACCTATAGCAACTAACTTTTGAATGCAAAAAGCAATCAAACAGATCAAGGCATCGACCTATGAATATATACATCTGATTTATATACAGCATATACAATTTGTTCTGGTTTAGTCAAGTATTCAGTGAATGAGAGCCTGGTTTTGGGGTCTATCATTGTTTATCTTTGCTACACAGTATGTCAAGGAATTTTTTTTCTCTTTAGCCTTCACATACTGCATGTCTCCCTGGAGGGGCCAGTAGACCCAATTTTGCTGACATCCTTAGTCCCACTGGTCACCAAAGACACTTCTCAGCCTATAGCCCAGGAACAGCCACAACCTCCTGCACAGAGGAGAGAGAGGAATCAGGGATACCGCAACAGGAAAGACAGATTGTCTTTGACTGTAGATGGGGTGCTGCTGACCCAGATGTGGCACTGTGACTGATCAGAGCCAGTCGGCTTGGTCATAATCATCACAAGGAGTAAGCAGTACCTTTGTGTGTGTGTATATATACACTATATTACCAAAAGTATTGGGACACCCCTCTAAATCATTGGATTCAGGAGTTCCGTGAAATTTACTTGCGACTAAATATTTCACGTGTCATATGTCACCTGTTAATGGTATTATAACAAAGTGGAAGCAACTGGGAACAACAGCAACTCAGCAACGAAGTGGTAGGCCACGTAAAATGACAGAGCAGGGTCAGCACATGCTAAAATGCACAGTGCGCACAAGTCGCCAAACTGCCTGCAGAGTCAATAGCTACAGACCTCCAATCTTCGTGTGGCCTTCAGATTGGCACAACAACAGTGTGTAGAGAGCTTTATGGAATGGGTTTCCATGGCCGAGCAGCTGCATCCAAGCCCTGCATCACCAAGTGCAATGCAAAGCATTGGATGCAGTGTTATTAAGCACACCACCACTGGACTCTAGAGAAGTGGAGACGTGTTCTCTGGAGTGACGAATCACGCTTCTCTGCCTGGCAATCCGATGGATGTGTCTGGGTTTGGCAGTTGCCAGGAGAATGGTACTTGCCTGACTGCATTGTGCCAAGTGTAAAGTTTGGTGGAGGGGGGGATAATGGTGTGGAGTTGTTTTTCAGAGGTTGAGCTTGTCCCCTTAGTTCCAGTGAAGGGAACTCTTAAGGCATCAGCATACCAAGGAACTTGACTGGCCTGCACAGAGTTCTGACCTCAACCCGATAGAATCCCTTTGGGATGAATTAGAGCAGAGACTGCGAGCCAGGCCTTCTCATCCAACATCAGTACCTGACCTCACAAATGCTCTTCCAGAAGAATGGTCAAACATTCCCATAGACACACTCCTAAACCTTGTGGACAGCCTTCCCAGAAGAGTTGAAGCAGGTATAGCTGCAAAGGGTGGACTGACTCAATATTGAACCTTATGGACTAAGACTGGGATGCCAATAAGGTTCATGTGCGTGTAAAGGCAGGCGTCCCAATACCTTTGGTAATATAGTGTCTCTCTCGACAGAGAGAGAGAGAGAGAGA
>NW_017308651.1:120276-124752 GCF_000935625.1 Nanorana parkeri
ATTAATTGGGATTGATTAAGTTTAACTAAAGGTTAATAAAGGGTTAAATAGAAATACATTTACATTTTTTTATTTCAATGGTGTCATATGCGGATTAAAGGTCACACATATAAATGAAATAGTAAATACAATGAATTGATTCATTGTACTCATTCAATTACACTTCCAGACTATATACACTTGCAATTTTACACAGAAGCGACTGCATTTTGACAGACACACAGTAATACAAAGTAATTACTGGCTGTCATTTTCACTAGTAATAGTTGTGAGAGTAGCAGCGGCTGGGGGGACAACGCTGGATGTAACAGAAGCATCCTAAAAACTTTGCTAAAGTTTTTAGGATGTATCTCTTATGTTCAAAATCCTCAAGTAGTTCAAATGTCCAAACAATAATATGACATACACTGAAATAAGGCTGCAAAAAACACATATATCTTGGTGCTGTAAATGACTAGTTGCATTTTGTCATAGCATGTTGCCACTGGACTATCTGGAAGCAAAAGAGGTTAAACCGCACTAGAGACACACAATGGACATTTTTTCGCAAACCTCTACTTATACAGTTTTATCTGGATAAAAATTCGAAGGGGTTTATTTACATATATTTTCATCCAAGATTCACACAACTTTCACCTAGCATTCACACATCTCCCAACTGAATCCAATTTATAAATAGACCCCCTTAAGAACTATTTTCATTCAGCACAATAAATAACACTAGGAATTTAAAGTGATATTTAAGTCAAAAGTTTTAAATGCTGATTAAATAGTTTACAGTGGATGCTGCTTCTTGATGTTTAAATATTTTAGCTTCCTGCAGAATCAGCTGGTCCCCTGAGCACTGCCCCTGATATCTTGTTTTAGGGTGGCTGCTTTTTCTTGCAGGGTCCTATAAAGCCAAACATGTATGTGCTAGTAAGCTGTGTGTGTCTCCACAAACACACAGGCACAGCAAGACAAGTCTCTCCCCTGCTCCCCACTCCTCCTTCCTCACTTTTCCCTTCTCCAAGCTAGTAGATGGACAGCTGCTGGAGACTGCTCTGTCCCTTGCGATCTTCTACTAGACAGGAAGCTAAGGGAAGCTGAGCAAGTTGTAGCCGGCTGTTCAGAAACATGACTGTAATTGCTTGGGCAAAAATGTAAAGAAATACTTTGCAGGGCAATGTACAGTATATTTGTTTGATCTGGATTAATTATTACATCCATATTAAAGCATATTAAAAAATATGAATGTTTAATATTACTTCAAACTGAACTTACTTCTACAAGCTGGAAGAGGAAAATCCCAAGAGGCGCTATTTTGGGAGTTGGATACACAGCTTAGTAGGGCATGTCCTTCAAGCATGTAGCCTGCATTGCAGCTGTACCGGACTTTGTCCCCCACATTGAATGTGGTCCCCTGTTGTACACCATTTTGTAGTCGCCCAGGATTTCCACATGTGTGGCTTGGTAATACTGTAAAGACATAAATATTTTGACATGTCAAGCCAAATTTTGTTAGCAACATGCTACACATAGAAAAGTAGTGCATACATGTAGTACATAGTCTTAATATTACTGCACTTTATATTCCTGCAATAAAAATCCACTAAACCATTTTCTTTTACTTGTCACTCATTTTTTTTTATTCTCTCCAAATTACAATCATATAAAAGTCCATTTTCAACAAGTCTTTATTCTATTGATTTTCTTTCTTCATGCTGTAATAGATTTTAACCTACTCACACAAGTTTCACATTTTTGGTTAATAAAATCATAACTTTTATGCAAACGAATTAGCAAACAATAGGACTGAAATTTGTACCACTGCTGGAGAATGCTGGAGAAAAAGCAGAACTATGGCCTACCTTAAAAAAAATAATAAGGGTTGTATCAATTTATTTGCAAATGTTTCCTTTACTTGCCCTGGAAGAGTCCCCTGTATACTTGTTTATTGTGCCTTTGAAGACCACCCTATGCAGCCTGGGGTGACTGATGTTGCTGATGGGGTGACAATGCTGCTGCACCACTCCTTTTTCCAATAATCTTTATTCATTTTAAATAGTTTCAAAACATACAATTTAAAGCATCAAATTTTAACATAATTCTTCTCCAATATTAGGGAGAAATACACAAAAGATTAAACATTAAAAACGCCATAAGCACCCCTTATAACCCTTTTAAATTTCTAAATACCTTCTTCGCTTGTATCCTTACAACCCCATTCACTCTTCTCACACCTTCCCAGACAAAAAAAACCTCTTTTCCTCTCTCTCCCCATTCCAACATACCTTCCTAATTTATATCTTAATCTTCAGACCTTAACTTCTATCTAGTTATGTAATTTCGAAGTCCACTGACATGTAATTTTGCATCCAAGGGTCCCATGTTTTATTGAATGTAACGATTGTGTCATTTAAATTTGCAAAAAGTTTTAATTTATCATATACCACCTTACCTTGCTTCTTAATGGTGTTTAGACGGTGTACTAGAGCTCCAAGGTCTTGCCAATGTCTGCTTTGCTGCTGTTAATATGAAAGGCTAACTAATTTAAACTGTATGTTACGCAGAGCCGAAATGCTGTAAAAGATTTTAACCTACAAGTTTCAAATTTTTGTTTAATATAATCATAACTTTTATGCAAATGAATTAGCAAACAATAGGACTGAAATATGTACCACTTTACAGACGCTGGAGAATTAAAGCAAAACTATGGCCTACCATTTAAAAAAAAAAAAAAAAAAAAAAAGTGTATCAATTAATTTGCAAATTTTTCCTTTACTTCACCTGGAAAGTCCCATATAAAACTTGTTGATTGTGCCATTGAAGACCACCCCATGCAGTCAGGGGTGACTCATGCTGCTGATGGGGTGACAATGCTGCTTTACCACTCCTGAATTCTTAGCAGAATTGTCATCCACATGTAGACTGTGCCTGCTTATACGGTAGTGGGACATGAAAATGTTGCAGGGGGCAGGGCTTTTAGCATAGTCATTTAATTAACTTTGCATTATAGAGACAGCAACAGCAGTAAAAACATCAAATAGTCCAATCCGGAAAAGAAAATAGCTGGCAACTTTAGTAGGGAGACAAAATCACTGAACTCTCTAAGAAATTTAAAGAGTGGCCCCACTCAACAGTCTTCTTTTATAATTGAAATATCATTGATTGACCTTTTAATTTGCTGAAAGATCACATTTTAAGATCACAGGATCTGATTATAATTGGTTTGAGAGAAAATGACAGCTTTGGCTAATGTGGTCACTTGTTGCCTGTCATAGGTTATATGTGTAGTTTTAGCTACCAATTCCATTGTGTCCTTTACTATCCACAAACTTGACCCGTTCTTGACTTATGGCCCTTATCATGCTTCTATTCAAAGCATTATTTTGCATCTAAGTTCATAAGGTATATATAAACCCAATCACTAAAATCTTTAAAAAGTTAGTTATTAATTCCTGGGACACACAGCTGTCTGTGTGTTGTGATGGGCTTCTGGTGTGTATCTGCACCTTTAGGGAAAAATTGGTTAAGGAGGAATTAGCATATCTGTCATTAATCCATTAATTGCTGTATATGTCCCAGGTTGAAAGCTTTATTAGATGAGGGACCACAATATACAGAGATGCCTTGATGGGGCAGTGTGGCGTCCACACAGATTTGCTGCTAATATATGCTACTAACACCTCTGCATTAATACGTAAGGGGGGATTTATCAAAACTGGAGCAGACAGAATCTGGAGCAGTTGCCCATGGTAACCAATCAAATTCTCTCTTTAATTCACAAAGCTTAAAGGGTTATCAAACCCTCAGAGTTGTTTGCATATATTTATGGCTAGCAAGCAGTAGATATATGCAAAAATATATTTTTTTTTACAACAACCTCAGGCAGTTGCAAAGGATCTTGGGGCAGGCACATGCACAGTTCAGATCTTCGGCCAGGAGACGAGACACAAGGTAAGTCTATGGAGCAGCGTGCACCTGCACAGACTCCGTGGGACAGGAAGTGCCAGCTAGCACAGAGGAGTCAGTGCCGGATCGGAGATTGGCACCAGCACTGCAGGGACAGCTGAAAACTACCGTAAAGAAGATGATGTTCGGATCAAGAGGCATCATTTAAGGTAAGTTCCTACACTAACATGGGGGGGGGGGGTTTATCTTTTAATGTCACTTTAAGTTTAGACAGTTAAAGGGCAAAGGACTAGTCGCTAGTATTGCCTGTGGTCTACCTGCATCTGATCTTTCCCATATTACTGACTAAAGGTGCCCATACACCTGACGATTATCGTACGATAATCGTGGGTGATCCCACGATCATATGACAATCGGCAGGCGTATGGGCAGCATGCGAACACATTTACTGTATGGTCGCACGACTTTCATCTTACGAGCACGCAGGAAAACTCGCCAAAAATAGTACGATTTTTGGCGGGTTGGTAGCACGATCGCAAGCCGAAAGCCGCATGGGTCGGTGTGCGCAAGCGCACACTGCCC
>NW_017308651.1:124977-137355 GCF_000935625.1 Nanorana parkeri
AACATGGGGGGGGGGGGTTTATCCTTTAATGTCACTTTAACTGAACAAACTACTCCAGATTCTGTCTGCTCCAGTTTTGATAAATTCCCCTCATTGTGTTTAAAGAATGATGGTAATTTCTGTTTTAGCAATAAAAACCTGATGGGGGTTCTAAATGTGCAAAACTGAGCTATAGATACACCTGTAAGCAAAACTAATGTGTGAAACTTGTGAAGGACAGGTCGAGTTGGTGAGCACTCTTCGGAGAGGTTGGATTGGTTTCAATGCTGGTGTGCTGCTCCTGGTGTGTGCGGACCAGGGTGTCCGACATTTGTGCTAAAGAGGAAACAAAAGGAGGAAGAAGCGCGACGACCTAGCGCAGATAAAAGATGGTGGAGCAGAGGGGTGAGGAATGAGTGAGATGATTGTCTCTCTGTAAGCAAAACTAATACTCACTTCCTCCCCAGCGATATGACATCCCTCACCAGTGCTGACATCTTCACCAAGTCTTCTTCTGGGGTTAGGATCTTTGGCCTGCCAAGATGATGTAACTCTAGTGAATGCATGGGAGTTCATTCTTCCCAGCATATGTGGAAATGATACACTTAGCTGCACATGCACAGCTCATTGTACTTTGCCAATAAAAAAGCGATCAGTTATGTACAAGACCTTAATAGCAGAAGAGATATAGTATGTTTCTTTTGCAATTAAACGACTGCCATTTTTTTAAAACTTTTTTAGATATATACATTTTTAGATGCAATAAGCATTTGGGGAGAACCTTGAAACAAGAATGAAGGTACAACATTGTTTCTTTTCATGATTTGAATAGGCCCGAATAGACATCTGCCTAGTAGAGACATATGCACAGGCAAGGCTAACTTAGCAGTCTTCAAGAAGTCCAAAATCCAATGTTTTGGAAAAAAATATTAAGTATTTAAAAGAGAACATCTACTAGCATCCTACTAGCATCCTCACGTGACCCAAAGCTCAGTATATTGCGAGCTACAGCTCATGGTATACGGAGACCGCCACAGCCGGTATGGATCCCATATGGATCCCAACATTACTGTCGAGATCCACCCAGCTGCGTGAGTGACAGATCCGACGTGTAACAGTTTCATTGTCACTCGAACTATGAGGATGAGTGATTTTCACTCACCTTATAGTTCTCCTTTAATTATGTGAACATCAGATACATTTTTATTTATGCAAAAATCAGATATACAGTACATCAATTTCACATCAATCCAAGATGGAAAACAACACCTTAATGACGCATATTCTAGCAATATGCTTCATTAACCTTTGTGGTGGGGCTACCCCACACTGCAAGGGTTAATTGCTCATTTGTGTCTAGGTGTTATAATAGCAAAGATTTACTCACCTGAAACCAGTTGTCATAGCGCTCCGTCCAGCCTGTCTCCTCCTCCACAGCAGATTTGAATGTTCCTCAGCGTCCTCACGACTATGCAGAGTGTATAGAACACGGTAATTTGCCGAACCTTAAACTGCTGTAGAGCAGGGGATGAGGACTGGTCTAAGAAGAAGCCAGCTCAGAGGTTTCGGTGAGTATATCTTAGTTTTTTCTAATTTAGACACAAATGAGCAGTTAATCCTTGCAGTGCAGGGGTAGCCTTACTGCAAGGGCTAACAAATTCTTGGAGATCTTTTTTAATAGCCAGTATTGACTCAATAAATGTTACCTAGGTAGTGTCTACCACTGGAAGAAGACAGAAAAAATTGTAAAAAAAAAGATAAAGTGTAATTGAAAGGACAAGGACACAAGAGAAAACAATCAGTAATCTTTGTGAAACTTGGAACATCTCATGTATCAAGTCAAGTGACATGACCATAAACTCATCAAATAAAATGACTGATGATATGTTTCCATAATCCCCTATGGAAACATTAAATGGCTATCTGTAAGCACACATGATAGATCATAAAAAAGCATTAATCAATAACACTTAAACATAATAGCATGCATTACACTATAGTTTACTGGACACATTCACTAGGCTGTGGTTTGGTGCTCTTAGCCATTTAAAAAAGGTATCTATAGATTTGGGATGATTTGTGCCCCCAATCTGGCCATTTATACACACAAAAATTCGCAAGGTTGGCTAATCTAAACATGCACAATTTTATGACAATATGTTAAAAAACATAAAATATATAATGTAAAAAAAGGCAGTTGGATTATGCATTAAATTCCACTGCCCCCTAATGGCTATGGCCAATCTATTAATATGAGTGCAATATAAAAGCAGGCACCTACTGTTAACAGTAAATGCCTTAAGATATCCAAATAGGCATCCAGGTTACTCTATTATGCTAATTTCAAGTCTGCTTGAAATCTTTACTAATTGATAATACATTTTTTGCAACAGAAATTAAATTACTATAATTGTGATACATTTGCAGAGCTAAGAAGAAACTAATTAACTGTGTGAACTTTTAAGATCCTAAGGCACCTTCATCAGGCAAACTGACTAATACATTTGCCTAATAAAGAGACACCAGTGCTTTAAGTTTGGTGCTTAGAGTCAGAAATGAACCCAAGGCAACAGGAAATGTCTTATTGTCTTGAATTCGGAGTCAGATCCAAGTATCCATGTGTTCTGACTGACATTTTCCCTGCAGGGTTTGTGAAGTATATAAACAGTGCCAAGTTTGGTTCCATTCCGCCTGCAGTGAATGAAACTTGGCACTATGGAACATGGGATCAGAAGATATGCCCATTTGCACATGACTTATGCAGCTTTAACTAGTTACAGGCAGAAGAAAATGAGGACATTTAGTATTCTTACATCTGACAGTAAAAAATAAATATTTTACTACCTTTTCAAGACATACATTGGTGAACTGTCTGATTTGAAGTTTTAGTAACACGCATCCAGTTCTTTTCTGATCACCATCTATTTCCAAAATTTTTTGTCTGAGTAAACCTGAAGCAGCAAGGCTCTGACATGTGAAAGTGGTATTCCAGCCATTTGTTTTTCTTTTTTTATGTCTGTGTCCCAGTTGTGAAGCAGACATAAAACCTGTCATAGGTTCTAACATTTCTCCACTTTATCCAAACCTAAAAAAGTCCTGCCTAGAGTTCTGCATTGATAGAAAGCTTTGTTCATTTTCCCATTGGCCAAACCAACCAAGATCTAAGAAGACTGTGGGGTCAATTCACTAAGCTGCCATTGGCAGCCAAGTGAACGACCGACCTGAAGCGAAGTGAGCCGAACGCTATTCATTTCAGGCTGGTACGTACATTGGGTGGATTTGCGTGGCTGCGGGTCGGCGGAACATGCACAGCATGTTCGGCCAACTCGAAGTGCAGAAGGAGTTCGACTCAGTCGATCCAACATCTGAATCGGCTAAGCCGAACCTCCGGCAGGCTACTCGCTGCTATTCGCTTTATTCTTATAGATGCCAAACAGCAGTGAGTGAATAGCCGAATGCCGCTGAGTGGCATGCGGCTCGGCTGTTCTGCTCGGTCCCTCTGTGGTACCGAGCAGAATAGAAAGATAGTTTAAAAAGTTAAAAAAAAAAAATAGAAAATGATTGTGCAGAGCTAGCAGTGACAGCTAGCACCGCCCAAATGTTTTCTATGGGCTGGTCGGTTCTGCTGCCGTCTGACCACTGGTACCATGTCTCACAATTTTTTGTTTTGTCCCAGTATTCATCCATTTTAGGAATTGGTATGGTCCGTGATTATACAGTTGGTCATGGTGGATTTACAAGATGACCCTTTGGACGACCTTCTTCATGAAATGGCCTTAGCAGCTAACCAGATATAAGCGATCATTGATTGTACATCTGTGAAACAAATCCAAAAGCGCTAAAGTTGACCAACAGATAAAATCGAGGTTGACTAGGGGTGCTGCCCCACTTCAGCTTGGGAAGCTGCAACACTATGGAAAAAGGGAAAAGAGAAGGGCGCCCACCCTAGTGTAGAAGGTTTTTTAATAACACGCACAGGGTAAAAACATACTCACAAACGTAGGTCAATGAAAGCTTAGAAAGCTAAGCTTTCATTGACCTATGTTTGTGAGTATGTTTTTACCCTGCTCTCATACTCAAAGCTAAGCTTAGCTCTCAAAGCTAAGCTTTCATTGACCTACGTTTGTGAGTATGTTTTTACCCTGTGCGTGTTATTAAAAAACCTTCTACACTAGGGTGGGCGCCCTTCTCTTTTCCCTTTTTCCATGATTGTACATCTGCTTAATATAGCCAAGTCATGCATTCCACTGTTGCGGAAACAGCTTCAGCAACCCAACAGTGAGGTTGTGGTTCACCAAGTTAGATGAGATATGTCAGATGGAGGACCTGACCTCTGCCTTACGCTATACGAAAGAGAGGTTCATATCTACTTGTATGCCATGGATCTATTTTAAAACTGCTCCTGCTTACTTTCAGGAAATGTCCACCGACCCCTTTAATCCCTCTTTAAGGTGAGCTAACTATGCCTTTGCATTAGGGAGGTCTGTGTCTCTTTGTGTGTAGATTTTACAGCACAGTTAGATTCGAGCCACATGGGATGGTCGGGGGGAGGGGGGGGGATGTCCTATTGGGAGCCACTCTTCCCAGTCTTTCTGTTTCCTTCTTTTCCATTCATATGGAAAACAGCACCTGTATTTTGGATCCTATTTTTATTTACAATCAATACTGCCTGTAACATACATGGGCAACACTTTATAAAGGTTGATACACACATATGTTATAAGGATTAGTAATAATGTTAAGAATACAATTGGGGATGACAAATGGAGTAGAACTAATTTCTTATTTCCTGCAGTCAAAGAACCAATGTAATCATAATCCTGTCATTTTTTTCTAATGAATCAACTTCTTTATTCTTTTTTTCTTCTCTAAAATTAATGGCTGGAACCTCACTATAAATAAAAATCTCTCATTTTTATATGTCAGACTGCAACCAACACAGATCGTTAGTTAATGAACTGTTCAAAATTAGACACAATTGACCTAAATTATTGTTTTCTAAAACACTTGCTTAAATATAAATTTAATATCGTTAATGAAAAATGACATATACTTTGCTTTAAGCCCAAATGGGATCTATCATTAAACGATTCAGTGGGCTTTTACTATTAAGATCTCTTCCATGATGTTCTTTTTATATATAACAGATAATAACATGGAATGATGTATGTTTATGCATTATGCACATACTACATTTGCAAGAACACTGGCCAGCTAAATTTAGCTATATGTATACGATAATGAAATGAATATGTATTATATATGCCTTATATCAAGGAACATTATTTAAATTGTGGATTACATATTCATACCACTAATATCAAAATAGTTGTAGTATCACAGCTCCCAACTGTCATTCATTTAAAGGGATTGTATATTTAATGCAACTAAATCCCTCTGTCCCTCTTTTATCCACCATTATCCCTCTTTTTGGTTGGATATGCAGACCCCTATTTTTGAAACATCACAATTCTAAAATGTACTTGTTTTGAAGGGACTGCCCCTCTTTTGGAACCAACTCCCTCTGTCCCTCTTTCCTGCACTGTTGTCCCTCTTTTTAGTTAGGTGTGTTGACCCCTATAAAAGCTCCACTATTTAACTGCCAAACATGTTTTACTACACTAACCTTTTATCCAACCTACCAGTTTTTGCATTTGATATTTTACAAAGCCAGGATTAAGGAAACATAGAGGTGAATTTATCTAATCATCTTTATGGTGTTAATTTCACCCAGTTCACATAACCGAGGGCATGGCAGGGGTAAGTTCTTTACTTACATACTTTGTGATTTTTTTCCAATCTTAGAAAGTGTGGTGGCAAAGTTGCCTCCTGAAAGTTGCCTCCTCAAAGTTGCCTCCTGAACAGAAGCAAATATTGTAATGACCTTGCACCAAAGTCATTATACACCTGAATTTATTAAAGGAAATGGAATACAAGACAAGCAGGTGCTGTCCTCTCCATCCTTCTCAGAAAGACATCTAACCATCTATGGGCTGATCAAGACCAGCTTGTGCTTTCTAGCATTAGTTAAAATTTGTTGACATATAAGGAATGACAAATGCATTAAAGTCTCTTTTTGTAAAAGGGGGTGGGATGGGAAAAAACTATTTAAAAAATTTGAATCCAAAAGAACTTTTTCGGCAACCCAATTTTTAAAACAGATGAGTCACCCAGGATTCTTTTTAGTTTTCTCATTACAACTTGCAAAACTCTCTATAGTCTAGCCTCTTCTTGCAATTCCTTACTAAATTCCACATACTATCCTAAATGCAACCTCTGTCCTACATATTACCTCCTCCTACCCTCCACACTAGTCACTTACTCACACTCCTGAATCCAGAACTATGAGCCTCTTCTCTTTTCTGAAATTCCAGTTATAACTGCACTCAGCATTCCCCCACACTTAAAACCTTGACTGTACCTTTAAAGCTCATCTCTTTAGACAAGCATATAATCTAAGATACATTATTTTTTCAACTATTGATTCAAAAATGCTTCCTCCTCTACCAGCTGTAACTCATACTGTCACCTTAGATACATACTACTTATTTCCCTTACCTCTATCATCCACCTCATATCCCTTTAGCAACCCAGGGGTTCTTAAACTTTTTAAATCTGAGGACTTAAAGCAGACTTTTACCCCCTTTCACTAAAAATCACCTCAGCATGTAGCTCTGTTTTTAATTTACTTACAAATAGAGTTCATCCACTTTCTTGTCCACTTTGGCACACATTATGTAATGTGACCAAGCGTTGTATCTTGGAAAGATTACATCAGCAGATCATTGCTGGAAAATCTAATTTGTAATTTCAGGGAAAGAGATTTTCCTACCCTGAGATGATGTACGTGGTCACATGTCCTAGTCACACGTGCCAGAGTTCCAGAAAGTAAAGGGAGATATATTAATCTGCCCTAATGAAAATGGCTACTGTCTGGGAAAGAAAAGAGAAATAAGGTATGCAAAGCTGGCAATGATCTAAAATTATGTGATTGTAGATTATCATTACTAAACATTTCTCTAAAGGTGTATTTGTTGTAATTTTAAAGATATGGGTAAAGTTCCTCTTTACCCATATCTTTGTTACTATACCGTGTTACTATACTGGGACCAAGAACAGTTTTATTGCAAAAATGCCAGCAAAGCAATACAGAGGCAAATAACAGTGTCCATATAATTAAAAAAAAACACATTCAAGCATAGTTCTCAGTGTTTTCTCATTTGTGAAGCAGAAAAGTGAAAAGCTAACATATTCTTAGTAAAACAATAATAAAATTCAGATCAAAGAAGAAATACCTGAGTATCATTACAATGTAAATGCTCATACATAATGTATAAAAAAAACAATTTAAATTGGAGCTTCAGGCAGATATAAAACAAATGGATTGATTCATAATACATCAGGATTTTTTTTAATACAAGCAGTGGAACCCGGGCCATACAAAGTGTCCTGTCGGCACCATGCGGCTCCACAATAATTAGTTGAAAAATTGAATGAGCCAGGTGGACAAACGTCAGTTGGACAGTGACTCCATGCAGTTAGATGCAATTACTGTTCTAGTGTACAATAGCTGGAAGGGGAGATTCCTCTATTCACACTTTTTAGCATGGATGAGAGAATTGAGTGATTTTTCTCATTCAGCCTGTGGGGCTATCTGAGAGAAACCTGATCATGAATAGCTAGCTTAAATACCTGAATCTGACTTGGTTGTCCAATCTGACTTGCAGTCCTTGTAGAACAGTGCTCAGATGTTGTGTGATTCCTTCCACACTCTGCCTTGCATGCTCTTTTATTTTATATATATATATATATGTGTATATGCAGTTAGTTATAGTAGGTGTGATATATTACTTAGGCAACCTTGGCTACACAATTAAGTGATGAGTTGTCAAAAATGTGTCCACAACCCATTTTGGGTCCTTACCTATAGTTTAAAAAACACTGCTCTAGATTGTAAGCTTAAATGGGCAAGGTTCACTTTCAACTGTATGTACTTTTCTTTGAAACATTTTATGTACTATATTACATGTCATGTCCTCCGGTGTTATGTCTGTTGCTTTGTACAGCTGTATGTACACGTCCTTGTAAAATATTATGTTGTACTACACTCCGTTAATTTGTTCAGCACCACAGGAGAGAATGGTGCTATATAAATCAATAGTAATAATACTTTTGCTTGTGCATCTCCCACTATCTGTGATATTTTCACTCCATGGAGGTTTGACATGAGGTCAACATTGAAGGGCTTAGATTGATCATACGGCCATTTGTCACCTTGATGTCCTACACTTCACCAGTACACTACACATAACTTAAAAAATTGGCATGTGACATTTCAATAAACATTCATGTGGTAAAAAGAAAGTGATGATTATATTTGTATCCCTAAACACAGTTGGCATATTTATTTCATAACCATAACTCTTTAATTTGCATATGAATACAACTAGAAAGGGAACAGCAGGGCACAAAAAAAATCAATTAGAACATTAAGTAAAAATAGTAAACATAGTTTTTTTTCCCTCAACATATCATTGATTGAGTAAATGTTAAGTCATCATGGCTGATTTTTTGTAACAGTTGCTTCATAATTATCATGGTAACCTTACTGCCCGGTAATGAGCTCTACCCATTAAAGATCAAAAATGAAAACAATTGAAATGAAAGAAAATAGAATTGAGCGTCTCAGCAAGCTCCTCTCCCAAGGGCTAACAAAAGAATAAAGATGATTTATCTTCTAGGCTGGATTGGAAAAATAGTCCATTCAGCATCTGTCTCATGTAAGTGAGAAAGAGAAAATAGGAGTGGATGGTTTTTCTGCAAAGTGAGCTATCGCAAGGGCCAAAACCTTGTGCACGAGAACACGGCTGCATCACTGTATAAAACTCCACTCTTACCGCGTACATTTTGTCATTTACGTATGAGTGTTCATCAGGATCAGATAAACAGCAGGAAATCTCTTCTTGCTTACACAGGCCGAAGCTCCCGTGATTCCAAGCAGGACGGTGCGTTCAGCTGAGCGCGATAAAACCTGCAGACATCCATCATTCGCTATTCCTAGTTTTATTTCTCCTTGTAGCATTTGTGTTTTTACTGTCGTACTTCTCCCGCATTCCATGGGAAATGATTTGTAATTTCCTCTGCAATAGCAAAGCCCTAGCTTTTCTCATATAGATTTCACAATTTGTCAGTGGAATTATCTATGCCTCCTGAGCAAGGAATAGATATATCATTTAGAGAATCGTATCCACTGTTTATACTGTTAGACACATTTAGAGGTGTTTGTGTTTGAGGTTAGTAAATATTTCTGACTATCTCATGTTGATAATTTAACCCAAATGTGATGCTTTGTTGTATAGAGAACAGTGGATAAACTATATGGAACTAATCCAATGGGTGAGTCATACCCCTCCTCCCCAGCCACATTAAAACTCTATGAAAGAAGCTAAACTGTAGAATTCATAAAATTCCTAGCAGTACCTAATTGCTGTAGCTAGTGTTACAGCTCCTCCTCTTTCCTAAGAATTAAAAGGTTTCTGCAGCTAAAGCAGAAGATGTATGCAATGTTAACGTAACAAATGTGCTGCAAGAGTTACGAAACAGTACAAGCTTTTTAAAAGAATATTAAAGTATTAGCTCTGTTCACTTAGGGCCTCAAAGAAGTTAAACCCTACAGGGTATTTTCATGTAGCTTTAAATGCAACACTGTAAATACACAAAATATTTATTTAACATGCTTGGGGGTGCCATAAAGCTGTATACGGTGTTATGAAAGAGT
The DNA here is from genome assembly GCF_000935625.1 of Nanorana parkeri. NCBI lineage: Eukaryota > Metazoa > Chordata > Amphibia > Anura > Dicroglossidae > Nanorana > Nanorana parkeri. The sequence goes on from NW_017308651.1 coordinate 134,735, forward strand.
ACAATGTAGTCTTTTAAAGATGATAAAACAACAGGAAAAAATGGCATGGAGTTCCACCTAAAATTCCAACCAGACCTTTATCCAGACATGCAGCCTGGGTGGCCACAGGAAAGGGAGCTCAACTAGCATGTGACTTCCCACTGTACCAGACCAAGTAATATGCTTTTTGATATGGGGTACCATACAAGGAGGGGGGTTGGCAAAGCCTTCTTCCCCTTGCAAGGCACCATGCCTTAAGGGATAAGAGTTTTTCCCCACATCCTATCCCCCCAAAAAATGTGGGGTTTGGGAGGGATACCCCTCCCAGGGGATGGGTACAGAGATACATTAGTAATAAAGTGTACTTGAAAGAGTAAAATGTAAATGGACACACCAAAACTTAGAAAAAGTCCTTTCATTACATTAGAGAGAAAAAATACACTAGAAAAAAGTCACTAATGTCCCCTAATGTAAACCTATTGTCAATCACATCATCCAGTGATGTAAATCTTCATTAACACAACCCAACACCAGCTGCATACCCGTAGCCAAGTCACAGATCCCTGGTGCTGTGCTATTGTAAACACATTGGTGAGGATGCAAGGTGATGTCACAGACCAAATATAGTCATAACCATGTTTGGTTAATGATGTCTCCTGGGATCCCCAGTGCTGTACTTACATTGCAGCAGAGCCAGGAGCTTGGGGGTGAGCAAACGGCCGCAAACAGCTGCAATAGGTTGGAGGATTTGCAAACGGTGAACGGCTTTCACTTTCAAGCACAAATTTGACTTCACATCAATCTTCACTAATCCCTAGTTGCACCGCTTCTCTAAGTAAAAGTGGCACTGGTGGTGGTCTCAGAAGCTTGGGGATTTGCTTGAAATTTAAGCATTTGAGGAGAAAGAGTAAATGTGTAAATAGTTTACAAATCAATTGGTAGAATAGGGATGCAATGATCAAGAAGGTATCATTCATCCTCGCTGATGGCAAGTCTAGGGGTGGGTGAGAAATCTCTTTTTAATTCTTGATAATGTGGGAAAGGGGGTTGGATCAGAACCCCTGTCAGGATGTTACTGCTGTCTGGGGTTCTGTTACAGAGATTTCCACTTACTTACTGTAACAGTGACAATGATCTGATCTCAACTGACAGAGAGTAAGGGAAAAACTGCAACAGGAACACAGCCAGCAACAAGCTGAAAGCCGTTTTAGGCTTTCTTTGCCTAAAACTAAAAGTCTTGCTAATTGCACACTCAGCAGATGGGCATTCCAGACCTTTGCAGAGAGACCACTGCCTCCCTACAAAGACAAAGAGTACATCTCTGTAGTATGGTGGCAGGGAATTGGATTTTATACTCAGGCTGTGACGTCTTTCTAAAGAAAGTGAACGGTAAGACTGTGCACACCTTTTGTTTTAAATATACCTGGAATTTATTTAGACACTTAGATAGATTATTCTACCAATGCATTGAAATAAGCTGTGAAACCCACTCGATATGAATCATATACTGTAATTTGTATAAAAAAGAATGAGGTCTGGGAGCAGTCAAAATAAGTATAAAGTATCACTTTTAATATCTCGATTAAAATCAACTATAAACATATGTCAAAATTCTTAAGATTGATACCCTGGGGCTCCAGGGATATTAATAGAAATCTGCACAATTATTCATGCTTTCAAAAATATCAGTTCAAGGTACCCACTTCATAACAATACTTGCTGGCACCTATAATATACGTCTGGAGTGACTATCTAATAAAAGGCTGTCAGTAAAGATTTCATAAATAATATTCCAATGGCATACATCAAAATAATGCATATTATTCCTTACATAGCTAATTAGCTGGTAGATGTAATGCCCATAAGCATTTGTCCAATAAGTAGGAAACATGCATATGATATGTTTGATCAAAAATATACAACAGCCTATGAACTGATATTCCCGTGTAAACAGCAGTTCAGTGCATACGTTTGCAAATACCGTAAGGTAAGTAGGTATTCAAAGTTATAGTCAACTCCATGGGAAAATACATCTAGTGCAGGGTGTTTGAATTATGCAAAAAAAGTGCCAAACTGGAATAATAAGATCTAGGTGACATGCAATGCAATATAACAGATATTGCACTATTGGTAACCACCAGGGTTAGTATGCAGAGAAAACGTATACATCTCCTGCTTAAGTGCATGTGAAAAAAACTTCATAAAGTTGGACCTCTTCAGCCACAAAGAGTGTGTATATGTAGAGGAGTGTCAAACAACATATTTGAATTTTTTCCACAATGGCAATGCAATGTAAATAATAGATCCACTATTAAATGAAATAAGAGCAGACTTGAATCGCTGGTCCCCTCTATACCACTCCTGGATGGGCAGAATAAATGCCATTAAGATGAACGTGTTGCCGAGAATATAGCAACTACAGCAACTTGGCAGAGGAACGAAAAGTAGTCCCGTATTTGTTTTGGTATACAGTAGTTCACTCCACTAATGCATAACACTATTGCAGGCTTATCAAACAGTAATTAGGAGTACTCCTGAGCAAGCCCCCTTTGTAGAGCAGTGTCTCTTTAAACCCCACTGAGTTGCAGGCAATGTAAACAATTACAGGGTCCAGGATGGTACTTGCGGTTTGTTGGGGTATT
>NW_017308651.1:137387-147492 GCF_000935625.1 Nanorana parkeri
GCAGCGCCAGTACAGCAGGGGAGCAGGGATGTGTCAGCGGCGCTCTGGTCAGACGAAAGGAGCTCCAGGTGGGGTTGTAATTATCGGGCAGGCACCTCTAGTCAGCTAAATTAGGACCCCACCTGGAGCTCCTCCCACTGGACCAGCGCGCCGCTGACTTGTCCCTGCTCCGGCACAGTGAATCACAGTAAGTGAGGGGAGATTTGGGGGGATTTATTACAGTAACCAATTATGTATTGTCTGCCCTGTATTAGCAGTATATACTCTATATGGAGTATATACTGCTAATACAGGGCAGACAATACATTTACAATGATACTAACATGAATGTATTAAATGATCTGTATGTAGCCCTGTACTATGGATCATTTAACCCATTCATGTTAGCAGAGGATCATTGTAAATGTATTGTTGCAGGCACTCTATATGTACATGTACTATATATTACATATAGAATGCACTGAACAATAGATTTACAATTATCCTCTGCTAATATGAATGGGTTAAATGATCCGTAGTACATGATATGTAGCCCTGTACCCCCTTTTCCACTTGCAGAGCTAGGTTATTTTTCTTTTAAATAAATATTAATGTAATTTTATTGGTATCTATCTACCAGTAGCTGCCTCATTTCCCACCCTCGGCTTATATTCGGGTCAATACTTTTTCCCAGTTTTTTTTTGTAAAATCAGGTACCTCGGCTTATATTCGGGACGGCTTATACTCGAGTATATACGGTACTTCAGGATTTAAATGTCTGTTATTATCTTAGAATATCGGCTTGGATTGTGAATCCTTCATGTTACGTATTCTGTAGTGATGACCATCATCCTGTGTTGCTTGTATGTCTTTTCATATGTCTTATAATACAAATTTATTATACAAAAAAATAAAATAATAGATATAAAAATTACAAGCACTTTGCGTACAATGTACAGTTGCAATCCAAATTATTACACCCTCATTGCAAAGCAGGATTATTGGCAAAATGTACAGACTTTTAGCTGCTTGCAATGAACAAATCACACAAAAGCAATGGAAATAGTTCAACACAACAAATGTTTCAAGTATGTTTCCCAAATTCAACTAAAAAAGCAGTGCTTAATAACTTATTTAGTCTCAAAATGATTAAAACTCCTGAATACTGTAGAATACCTCACAAGAGCACAAATCTGAGAATTATGAGAAGGTAGGTTGAGAAAAATCCTCAAGTGACTGCAAAAGACCTGGAGCAAGACTTAGTGGCAACAGTCAGGCAGTGAGGTTTTAGTTTGCACAGTAAGGCACAGAGGGTTTCCATGCCAGAACTCCAAGACATACACCACTATTGACCCAAAAGCACAAGAAAAGTTGACTCCAATATGCTAAAAAACATATAAATAAGCCACAACAGTTTTGGGATTCTGTTCTGTGGAGCTATGAAACAAAACTGGACCTTTTCAACCCTGTGGATCAGCGGTATGTCTGGAGGAAGAAGAATGAAGCATACACTGAAGAATACCCATTCTATAGGTTAGCATGGTGGTGACTCGGTGATGCTCTGGGACTGCTTTGCATCCTTTGGCAATGGAAACCTGCATCGTGTAGAAGGCAAGATGGATTCGTTGAAGCATCAGGAAATCCAAGGAGAAAAGGTCTGTCTGCCGTCTGTGATGAAGCTGAAGTTTGGGCGTCATTGGACAGTGATCTCCAGCAAACCTCAAATTCCACCAGGGCCTGGTTGTCCTAGAAGATTCTACAGTGGCCATCACAGACACCTGAATTAAAACCTCATAGACAATCTCTGGTGGGATTTAAAGAAAGCGGTTGGAGCACACAAACCCCAGACTTTTACTGAATTGGAGGCAGCAAAGCTACGTTTTAAAGTGCACAGGCACAGGCAGTGTGGAGTGCTGAAACTTAAGTGTGTCTCTGTGCAATGGCTGGATAGAGCATTGGTATTTTAAATGCCAGGATGGAGAGGTGGGTTAAAGCTAGGGTCCTGGGGTGCAGGGCACATTCCCTGACATTTTTTGCCTTCAGGGTGGTTGACTCAGAGGGCGTGCAGAGGGCGTGACCCTGGAATGTATTTAGCTGATCTAAAACAAAGGTTTAAATTTGGCTTTAACATTAGGATTTGTTTAAAAACACATTTCTACAGCATCAGGTCATTTGCCCAAAATTGTCATCTGTATGGGTTTGGAAATGTTTCTATGTTTGTTTGCTTCTAGTAAGAACGTTTTTGCTCAGAAAAAGAGGATTTAATCATACCGATTTATATGAAACCTATAGCTCAACACAGAATTTCCTTCAGTGTAGATATCCTACACATTAATGCTGATAATGATACTAAAAAATAATGGAATCTAAAGTAGACACAGATGTCTGAAATTGCTACTGTGTCTGGTATCTTGACACATTGACACGTGTACATCCTCAGAGAGGTTTCTAGTAGCTGATACAATCTCTGCAAATACTTTGGTACATAAGGAGCATGGAAAAAAGCTACACAAATCCTCTCTCGCACAATTGTAGAGCTGTCTTGAAGCTTGTAAACAGGGAATTACTCACTCTGAGACCTAAAATGGTGTCATCTAAGATTCTTGTGAAAGACTATCTCACAAGATAAATGGTCATTTATAGCAAGTAGATTTCTTCTCCTGCAATGGCCTAGAATTCGTAGAGCTTGAATTTTTTTTTCTAGAAAGGTAAATGCATTTATCATACTAAGTCTTATGAAAAGGCTACATCTGAACCTCCCTTAACATGTGTGATCTTTGTGGTCCTGCACTGCGCATGATTAATTACAAACTTTGTCTAGCCTTTTAATAAAAACCCAAAATTATTTTTGGAAAGAGTTCTGAGCAAATCCAAATCACAAGTTTGAATCTTCATAAAGTGTCAGCCTAAAAATAGTAGAAAAATTAACAATGAAAAAATAAGCACAATCTATATATTATGATAAATATAATAATATATATGCACTGATTTAAACATGCATAATATATTTAAGCATATGTTTTTCATGTCCTTTGCGTAGTTGCTCATGCTGGAAAATCTCTTACTCTTTCTACTATATGCAGAACATTGATAACAACATAATACATATATATATATAGGAAAACTGGAGCAGACAAAATCTGGAGCACATTTATACTGCAACCAAATCTTACCTGAGCAAACTAAGGAGAGATGCTGATTGGTTGCCATGGGAAACTGCTCCAGAGTCTGTCTGCTCCAGTTTTGATACATTCTTCTCAATGTATTTATTTATTTTTAAATAAATTATTTCAGTAGTTAAGTAGTAGGCATTTTATAATGATACATACTGTATCTCAGAATATCACAATCGAGCCATGCAGGAGTATAGGGTAATTTTAAATAAAGTATGCCATATTACTTTTAATTATTACATGTAATAAGCTCTCCATTTCCTAATAAATATCATCTTAAATATTTTAGTATTGCCATGATCAAGCTATTTTCTAGAGAATATCTTCACATTCCCTAATTAGCTATTAAGCTGATCATCCTTCCATGTAACGCAGAGTGTAACAGGGGAAGAAGAGTGCATTATTTCAGATTTGTCAGAAAAAAGATAAAAAATGTTGCCATTTTCAATGACAAATAAAGGGAAGCTGAGGTATACTACAGTCGAAGTTATGGACTACAATACAGTATGTAAATGACATATAGAATGGGCAATCAACAAGCTGTTTAGAACACACTTATAGTGCTTTATATGTTCTGTTATTACAATACATTATACTAGCGTACAGCCTTATTCACTCTCAGGTAGAAATTATACAATTTTATAGTGTAATGTGAAGGGCATTTCCCTTGCTTGACTTGGCTAAAACATATCCTCTGGCTAATGGTCTTATATCTACTGCAATCTCCCAGCTCTTTAAATGGGAGTCAGATAAAATCCTGTTAAGCACCATTTGTAACATAAAGTGACTGTTTCCAATCTACCCTAATGGCCTCCTCCTCACTCTCGCTGTCATGTTTCCTGCGTGTCGGAGAGATGTTCTTTATCTTCCTCCAAGTAGTGGGCATATGAATTGACACGTGTACACTTGTTACTCAACCAGACAGACAGAGGCCAAGAAGCAGGTAAGCTTCAATGGTGCCAAAAGTTCAAAAACAATGTTGTCTCTTAACTGGAGCTGATTATGTTTTGTAGTAGTATTTGTTAGGAAATCTTCGGGTTATAGCAGGCTGTTTACCTGAAAGGTTACTTGGCTTATGTCTGATATGTGTAACTGCCCAAAGATGCTCTCCAGAGTTCAGCAGCAGCTTGCTTCTTTCAGGCTGATGAAAAATGGCTGAAGCCAGTTGTTTAGAATGAAAGTATATGTTAACCCAATCACTAAAATCAAATATATCCTTTAATGTATTCATGTACTTTTACTTTTAATGTAACTTACATTAAAATAATAGCTGGCGAGGGCTTTTTTTAGTCACTTCTCCCAGCTATCGTCCTGCCATAAAGGTCTTTTCAGACACTTCCTGTTATAAGGAGACAGCACTCTGTCCCTGTCTGCCAGTTGTTCTTCTGCCATTAAGGTCTTTATTCATACACTTCCTGTTATAGGGTGACAATGTTCTGTCCCTGTCTATCAGTTGTCCTCCTGCCATAAAGGTCTTTATCCAGACATTTCCTGTTATAGGGTGATAGTGTTCTGTCCCTGTCTCCCAGTTGTGAGTCTGCGATAAAGGTCTTTATTCAGACACTTCCGGGTATAGGGTGAAAACAATCTGTCACTGCCTCCTAGTTGTGCTTCTGGACAGCCACCCTGTTACACAAGCTTCCGACAGAGACTACATACACATTACACATGCATGGTCCACTGTTGTTACCATCAGGAAGCCCACTCCAAGGAATGCAGCTATTACTGGAGTCCATGCTTATGGCAAGTGGCTGCAGAGACTCTGCAGGAGATCAGCAGTACTGAGATGCAAAAAAAAAAAAAAGGTGAAAACAATATTTTATTTCACCACTTGCTGGCCACGGTGTTTACACCCCCTTCCTGTCCAGGCCATTTTTTCAGTATTCAGCGCTGCGGTACTTTGACTGACGTTTATTCCATCATGCAACGCTGTACTGAAATTAATTTTATACCATTTTTTGGGGACAGATATAGCTTTCTTTTGGAATCACCACTGGGGTTTTTATTTTGTACTATATAACAATAAACTGTTTTCCCTTTATTATGTTAGGAAACATTTATTATTACCCAATTTTTTGTTAAAATATAAAAGACGGGGTCAAGCCAGGTAAATAGACACCAAACATGTGAAGCCTTAAAATTGTGTGCGCCTGCGAAATCGCAAAAAACTACCATAGACAAAATTGGCCATGGGCGACGCTTTAAAAGATTTAACTGCTCATCAGTTTAGTGTTATCAGTCATTGATGGACCTAGACTTATTGCTTTCATTGTGACGTTCGGCCCCATATGTAACATGTGCTGCATAATTGGCGCAATCGTCGTTTTTGCGTGTAGGCGCACCTAATGCATTTTTTGCGCATCTATGTGGGGGAGGGGGGACTTTTGTCTTTGGGGGTTTTTTGTGTGTGTGTGTGTGTACATTTTATTTATTTTGTGAGCAATTTTTTTTTTTTTACATTTAACTTTTTTATTATCAAATAGGGGGATAAAAATCCCCCTATATAATATCAAATTACAGTGGCAGGCCCCCTTATTGGAGACATCAGCGGTCCCTAAGACGGCGGGGGCGGCCGTCTTAGGGACTTGCATCATACAAGCGATCGCCGGACTGCTTCTATGTAAATGGCCATCGCTGGCCGTTTAAAATTCTGGCGGTTTCCCGCTCGTTCGTGCCAGGGCGTGGGCACGAAGGACGTCTAAAGACTCTTACCCACATTCAGAAGACTGGTGGTTAAATACATGCAGTTTATAAGGCACATTGCTGTAGCAAACTTAATGTCATTCAGTAAAGCAATCTTTACATGTTGCACAATGCACCATGTACATGTTAGTGTATTGTGATGGCATCCCAACATGCTAAAAAGGCTCATTACCATGTATTGTGGTGCACTGCAACAGGAAAAATAGTGCAGGTGTGCTTTTTTTGTCCATTTATTGAATTAAAGCAGTCCAAAATTTTCCTTGTTTTAAATTGGCTCAGGTGAGCGCTAAAAAAAAAAGTGCCACATGTAGTACTTTTCTCAGCACAGCACTGTACAACTGCATTGCAATGCACTGTTGCCAAAAGAACTTAATGAAATGTCATGACATTTAAATAAAGTTCTAACAAAAAAACACGTTGGGATCAGGACATAAGCACTGTTACCTGTCAGTATACAACAAAAGCCTTGTTGGTGTGAACAGACCCTTAGGGTTTACACCTACTTTAGGATCAGCTGTTACCAAGCTATGGGCCCTCATTCTGTATATTACTTGAGTCTAAAAGCTGAAGAATCATACTTAATTTATGTATTAATACACACAATATTCTATATGTGGCCTCTGTTATTCGGTTTCCACATTTCTCATTTTGTAACACTTGCACAGGAGATCCAAGGCAAGAAGTAAAGTGAAACAATTTAACCAAAAAGTGATGATTTGTTATGCTAGTGTAAGCACTTACAGAAAATGTAAGTGCTTACACTGAATGGAAGACTTTTTAGGTGTGAAGGGTGCGCTTATTTGAGCTACAAGTTGTTTTGGTATCAGCATGAGGTCCCCCACGACACTCATACTAGACCCTTATCCAGGGAAACATGCAATGCCCCCCAAACCCTACCAGGCCACATGCCCTCCATATTGGGAGGGCAACTTGCCAGGGGGGTGGCAAGGCAGCTTCCCCCCCCCCCCCTGTTGATGCAGTCAAGGGCCTCATACCCACATCCCATTTGCAAAAAAAATAGTAAATAAAAAAACACAGACAATGTACCCACATGTAAATCCAACATTAATCACATCTCGTGATGTAGATCCAATGTCTATCATAATCAGCAACATCCCGATGCTGCCCTGACATTACTCTCATTGCAAATGAGTCTCCTGCTGGCAACAAACAGGCCAGGGATGTTGGCTGGCATCATTGACCAAATATGGTCATGAACATATTAAGTCAATAATGTCACCCGACATGTCAGGTTGTAAATAAGCCAGCAGAAAGCTGTCATTTAGTGCCAATAGTGATACCACCAATAAATGAATGATTTCCAGCTGCATCAGTCAGACATTTGGGCAGGTGGAGGAACTGCCCAAATCTGGCCATTTTCATCACCAGACTTATGAATTCATGGCTGGCCTGAACCCAAAACCCATCCCTAGCTGTGATGAAATAATTTCACTGAACTTAGTAATAGTATTTGAAAGCATCAAGCTTTACAATGAGGATCATACACTGGCTGTGTTTAAGAATTCTGACACTGTAATACTAAGCTTAGTTGGAATGAGGTGATGCTCACAAGCATGGATACAAACCTCAACCATTAAGAAGGTATTTTGTACTTACTGCGTGCATTGTAGGGCATAATGGTGCATTTTGACTAGAGTATAGATATATATATATATAATCACAGCATTTTAGATATAAAATGCTGTGATTATGAAATGCTTACACTTGCATTCACTTCCTGCCTTGAAAGAGAAAAATTACTTCAGTTTGCCAAACCAAACCAATGCACACCGGGATTGCCTTGTCATCAGCAGAGCATTGCTGGGAAAATCTCATCTGTAACCTCACGAGATCTCAGGGAAAGACATTTTCCTCCCTTGAGATGATGTGCATGGTCACATGTCTAGTCCCACGTGCCAGAAATCCAGGAAGTAATAGGAGAGCTAGTAATCTGTGCTTAGTAAACATGGCCACTGTCAGCAGACTGGAAAAGAAAAGAGAAATAAGGTATGCAAAGAAAACAAAGCCGGCAATTATGTAGAAGTATGTGTTTGTAGATTGTCATTACTAAACATTTCTAAAAGGTATGTTTGTTGTTATTTTAAATGGGTAAAGGTCCGCAAAAATTGCAAAAATGTTTATATTTGAATGGATTCTGCTGCTAAACCACGGAAGCTCAACAATAAAAAAAAAATAACCCAATTCACTCCAACTAAACTAAAGGAGCAGAAATAAATATACAAACAATAACCGTAATGTGCTTCAGCTGTGCTCCACAATGTACTGCCCTTAGAATGTTTTATATTCAGGAAGATTGTATAGTATTTGTTAAGCTAAACAAATTGTGGCTGTGGCTGGTATTGAATTGCTCAGAGGATGCCCTGTATGTGAAAAGCATATTAACATCCTTGTGTGGGCAATTCCCTGATGTTACACAGGTTTAAACTGGCTCAATTGCCCTAAAATGGAATTAAATTAATTAGCCCGACTTCAATGCACAAAACTAATGATTATTGATGCTTTACAATACTTCAGGGAGAAAAAAAAGGTGATTCATGAACCACAAAACAAGACTAATCATGGCAGAAAATAGCATTTATCAGTGCTTGTGTACAAAAAAAGGCCCATTTGCAGTTCTAGAGATTCTAATGAAGCCAATTGTTTTACAAACCAACATCATCTTTATTAATATCTAATGAATTACAGGGTTAAAGATTGAATGCAGTGAATTCAAATGCACTCTGTTCATAACCATTAAAGCACAATAATGTTATTTAAAAAGCATCAACTCACATTGCCTTGCCTAGAGACAGATTTCTTTACAAACTATGCATGACAATGTAAGGGCCAATGTTTACTGATGAGATTTCTGTCAGCTTTTTCAGGTTCCACTAAAGTAAAAAAGTTCAAGAGTGGCTTCAATAATAATGAATTAATCAGGTTGTATAAATGATCTACTAAAATGACAAAACATGCACTGCCGGGAAGGCCTGATGGGTTTAAGAACCTATACACTGTAATGTCTATCGTTACTGTAAATAGCCCCACAATGTGTCATTTTGTTCTGTAAATACTCTGTGCCATTAAACATGTCTGCTCATTTCTTTCTTTTGCTCTGCTGTATAATACTTGAAATTAGCCCAAACATATATCATTTGACAAATTGTGGTCTGGACAACAGCACAAAAGACAATATGCATCAAGACCAAGCCTCATAGACTATCAGGGGTAGCCAAACTCCGGCCCTCCAGCTGTGGTGACACTACAAATCCCATGGTGCATCTCTCTCCGGCAATCATGTCTGTGGCTGTGAGAATCTTGCAATGCCTCATGGGATTTGTAGTTACACCACAGCTGGAGGGCCAGAGTTTGGCTACCCCTGGACTACATCATGTCTTACGAATCTTCTTGCCTTGAAAAGCAAACACCATATGCTTTTCCAGTGTTCTATAGCAATGTTTATCAACCTTTTTTCAGTCACAACACCCTTTAAAAGTATACAAAATCTTGAGGCACCCCAGTCTAAAAAACAACATAAGTGTAAAAATGTAAGACAAAAAAAAAATATATAATGTAAATGTAAACAAATGGCATTCCCCCCAACAAAATTCATACCAGGCCTTATGCCAGATAGGGATAAAACAAGTAAACGGGATTTGCTTTTATGGACTCTATGGTATGAAATAAAGATACATTTGTAGGAGATTCCATGCTTGCTGCCCTCCTGCTGTAAACCTATACTAGACACGGGTCTGGTATGGATTTCGAGGGGGTATCCCGAAGAGTACTTTCACATCACAGCCCCTTTTACATCAGAGTACCTCCTCTCACACTAGCAGCACCCTTCACATCAGAGCCCCTTCCTTTCACATCACAAGCATTGCTCCCATCAGAAGCCCCGCTACACTTCAAAAGCCCTCTTCACATCAGAAGCCCCCTTTCATATCAGGAAGCCTGCTTGCATGGAAAGGCATGACACCTTGCAAAAGTTACAAGGCACCCCTGAGGAAGGCTGAAGGCACCCGAGGGTGCCATAGCACTTTGGTTGAGAAGGCTGTTCTAGAGGATACATGGGAAATAAAAGTGGGCATCATAATCCTCTATGATCTAAGAACAATTACCTTGCTGAATGCAGTAACAATAATACAATACAAAACATATGTATCTAAAAAGCCCTCCCCATATACACACATTGGGTAAAATAATAAAGATTTATCCTTAACCTCATTAAGATTAATAAGACAATGGGG
>NW_017308651.1:147569-161573 GCF_000935625.1 Nanorana parkeri
AAAGATTCAGACTATCATACCTCATCAGGATAAAGCAGTTATCTGACTTTACAATAGCAAAACCCTTACGATTTCTTTGCAGACTATGGTGTCATCAATGTTTGGCTGCACCTCGATTATGAAGAAGTAGAGGCAGGGTCAGGAGAGCTAAAAAGTGTGAGGGCATTGCAGTATCACTGTACATGGAGAAGAGCATACTATCAAATTGGGGGGGAAACAGTTATGGGCTGCTCAAGACCATCAGAAAATTGCAGTGACTTTACACACGTAAAAATCTACTTCATTTTGCAGGCAAAGTTTTTACTGAAAACTGTTAATCTGCACTTATGGATAAACTATCAGATGAATAAAGGAGCCACAAAGTTTTTACTACCTATAAATGTTATTTTTCACTTCAGTAAAGCTTAAGAATGCACATAGAAATGATAAAACTGTAGTGCACAATGTAATTTATTTCACGTTAATAAGATTTGCAGGTTTTCCAAATGTGAATAGTGTTTTTTGTTGGTGGATACACAGTGAGGCTTTAAAGCAAACAGGAAGTATATAGTGGGGTGCACAAATGGGGTGTTGCAAGTCAGAGGTGTGCATTGGGGGGGGTGCAGAGGAGACAGAAGAGTGGGCAAGAGGGGTGGGAGAACAGTGTGGATGTAAGTAGTGTACCATTATGCAGTGCAAGTATTATTTCTGCAGGGCGGTTGAACATGGTTCTTTTCATCATCATCTTCACCTCATCCATTTTTTTGCTCCTTCACATTTAACTGCCATTTGCTTTTAAACATCCATTTTAACCATTTTGCAGCTGTGCATGAATGAAACCTGGCATTGTGCTAGCAAATGCAATATGTGTACTGCTCCTAAACATCTGTTAAACTTGTAAATATTTTTTAGATATATTTACCTTCTGTCTTGTTTGAGAATAACTGATATTATCATTATGACTCCGCCCTGTCTTGCTGTAAAAGTTTCCCTTTCATTTAAGTGTCTCTAATGAGTTCCTGATTGATTAATTGACAAACGTCTCCCCCACCCTACCGCCTTATAAATTTATATCAACTTATGCGGGAAGGTTACAGGGCAAGGGCCACAGACACAGGCATTTACCATACACCTTACGATTATCTTCGCAAAAACTAACGCAATCAGTTTTTCATACAAAAAAATGGCCAGTTGATGGGAAGTGAACGATCACAATTATTGTGCAACTAGCCAAATTTCATCTATTGGTCAGGTTGGAAATTTTTTTTTCAAACCGAACGAAAATCGATGGAATTAGTGGCGTTTTCGTACGAAAAAAAATTACAAGAACACTGCACATGCACAAATGAAAATTCCTTCCTGTCGATTGACGAAATTTGTTGAGCTAACTAACGATAATTGAAATTTACATTGGTCTGTCCATGATGGGCTAATAGAAAGAGGGTTCTTGGCAGCAAAGAAGATTTCTGAGTGAAAATTGTAAGGTGTATGGCCAGCTTAAGTATGATATCTGCACAAGCATCAGGGCAGCTTAACATGGCTGCTCAACTAAGACAGAAATAATGAAGCATCTGCAAACAATAGTGCTCCACTCTAGACAGACTGCAAGTGAGCCTGCATTTTTCATTTGAGTTCTTTTTTAACAATTGTTAATTTTGCTACTTGTTTTGACCTATATTTGTCGGGATTGATCGTCTACATGTTAAACTCTTTCCTTCACAGTCTGGTTCCTATTATCTCTACCCTGTAAAATGCTCTCTCTACCTCTCCTTCTCACAATTGTATCCTCTCTCTTTAAAGAAAAACTCTGGGCATATTAACCCTTGCAGCGGGAGTTCCCCCGCACTGCAAAGGTTAAATGCTCGTTTTGGTCTAAGGTCTAAAAAAAAAGAAGATATATTCACTCGATCCTTGGATACGCCTGGCTGCTAGACTGGTCCCTGCAACCTCTTCTTCCCAGAGCTCTGGCAGTCTAAGGACCCCTGATGTCACCACATCCATTCACTTGCACTGGGCGTGAGGACACATTCCACAGACAGATCAGAGGGAGAGAGAGGTGAGCGGTCACCATGGCAGGACCGAGGATCGCGTGAGTATATATTTTTATTTTAGACCATAGACCAAAAAGGGCAACTAACCCTTGCAGTGCAGGTGTAGCCCCAATGCAAGGGCTATTTTTCCACATGCCTAGAGTTCTTATTTAAACTCTGTTCACTTTACCCCTCCTCTTCACACCACAACTTGTACATATCACCCTCACTCCTGTACTCTCACTATTACTGTGCTAATCACCTCCTGATCATTCTGAGCCCACATGCTGACATTACCTCCAGAACACTGGGATGTGTGACCTCATAAAAATCTCATTCTTAGGATATATCCCGTAATCCGTGCCCTCTGCCATCTATCACCTCAACAACCAACACCCTCATTCCACAGGCATCAGCCCCATATTAAAATTTCTGTTCCCCTGTTTCCAAAAACCAGCTCCCCCTACTCTTGTGCCATCTGGGATGCCTGCTCAGTCTATAATAACCTCTGTTCTAGACCATTCTATCTTCAACTCCTTTCATCTATTTGCTGTTACTAAAACCTTGCTTCAACAATCCAACTCTTCTTCAGCTGGCCTTTACCATGGTGTCCTCCACTGTACTGTCTCACCAACACCATGAGAACAAAAGGGTTGTGGAGTTGGAATCCTTCTATTCTAACAAGGCACTTATACCTTTACCTCCCTCACTACCCCACTCCTCTTTTGAAGCTCACTGTATTCATGTCTTTTCGGCAATTTACCATCCTCCTGGACAGGTGTTATGCTTCCTTGATGACTTCCCTGCCTGGCTACCCAACCTTCTCTACTCTAAAATATCCACTATCATTCTTAGTGACTTTACCATCCCCATTGATACTAATATTCTGGCTGCCTCTCAATTTGTTAACCCAACCTAATGTTTTGACCTAACACATTCATACTCACTCCGATGACAACACCCTTGACTTTAAATTCTCTCCCCTCTGTACTCCGTGGGACCTCTCCAACATCCCTTTTGCTCTATATGAACATAACCTTATCACTCTAAAGCTTTTCCGGTTTTCAACTTGATCAGCTGATAGTTTCCTGTGGCTTTCAATACAATCTCTATGCTGATGACACCCAAATCTATCGCTCAACTCCTCAGATAGGTGCAATCCTAGACTCTGACCTGCCGGCTCCACATACGATTTCTTGCTGCTTTCAACTCCGTAACATCTCCAAAATATGCCCCTTCTTAACTAATTACACCACCAAATTACTTATTCACTCGCTTGCTATTGTTCTTCTTGACTAGTGCAACTCCTTCATTTGTCTACCTATAAACAGCCTCTTGTGAATACTGCTGCCAGACCCATTCACCTCACCAACCATTTAGTGCCTTCAACCCCTCTCTGCTATTTGGCCCATTGGCTTCCCATCTTATGGAACTCCCTACACCAACCTCTCTGGCTTTCTCTAACTCTGTCCAAGTTTAGGTGATCCCTGAAAATGTATCTTTTTAGTTTATACTGCCCCTGCCTAGAAACGACCATTTTACTTTCTCCATCAACTCATTCCCTCACAGCTATTACATTTTGTATCACTTGCCTCTCACTTCTAGGTTGTAAGCTCTCAGGAGCAGGGCCCTGCTAACCCATTTTTTTTAACTGTACTGTCATCCTTTATATTTAAAGATGTGCATAAAGTGTTTTCACTATATTAATCATTAATATTATTATTAATAATAATAGTAACAATAAAAGAAGCAGAATACAAAGTTTGGATGGAGGTAAACAGAATGGTGTGATGTAGACAGGATTTACTGTGCTGGACATTTGAGTCAAAGAGGTAAAAAGCATGACCAAGTAGCTGTTGACAGCTACTTGACAGCTACAGTTAAAAGCAGACAACAGGATAAAATGGTAAAATATATTTTCTTTACAGATTTCTGAGAATGTTTGCCACAAACTTAATACAAAATCTGATTAACAGTTTACATTTGGTGACAGAAATATTTTTATTTTCCGAGATTATGTTTACAACAGGTAAAGGTTGGATGTCACAAGGATATAACTGGTGAGACTTCAACCAGAAGTTAAAGAATCTCTGCTCCAGATATTTGCCTTGATTTTCCAAATGATACCAGCCAGATATGAGGGTTGGTAACCTGTGGCAAGAGTGATGGGGATCACACCTCCAGCTTTATGGATACCAGCTCACATGGCCTTAACCATAATGTGTGTGCTGCAAGAGGGAATCCAGCACAATTGTGATGGTGCAAGACACTTCTAAACCACCAGAGCCCAAGGATAGGATGCAGGCAATGCTGATGGGGAAGTTGCAACCTACTTGCCTACCCCCCAGCCTACCAGTTCACCAAGGCACAAGAAAATTCAAAAACACAAATAGAAAAATAAATGTGCCATGTAAACAGGCCACTGAGTTTTGTAAAATAGATCTTCTGTTTGCAGCATGCTTGCAAAAGCACACTTATATCCATTAAGCACAACCTAGAAGGAAGATGGCTGCATTATTACCAAGTAAGTAATATTCTGTCTCTTTGCCTCAGCATCAAGAGTAACAAGTCTTCCGTATTGAGATTTATACACTCAAATTCAGTTTCTTTGTCAAACTTGGCTCTGTAGTGAGAACAACGTGAGCCGGAACTCAGAAAAAAAGCGAGATATTCAAAGTACAATAGATAATCCAGCTTTAAATAGAGGGATGTGGGAGACAAAAATATAAGTCTCTAGAAAGACCAAAATAATTTTTAAACTGTGCCAACAAAGCAACTAAAACACTGCATAGCTCACATTAAAATAGTAAACGGAAAATGGATTTAACCTTCTATGGGGAGTTACAAACCTTAAATTAAGATGTTATTTTTATATACTGTATATAAGCAGGGTGTGTTCTGCAAGCCAGACAGTGAGCATATTGATTACTGATCTTCTAGACTAGTCTCCCTTCTTCTGGTTATGGCCTCTGCTAAAACATGTATAACAATTATTGCTAACCAGTGGCTTGCATTATACATATTGTACATGTATAATGCTGCTTTGATGCTAAAAATGATGATATCACAATGTCAATAAGCTTACATTTTCATCAATTTGGTAGATATGTAGAATTAAGAAATTTGTAGCATTACATTATTCTTTTACTCAGATAATATTCATTCTGTGAAAAAAGGGAAAAAAACTATGCAATGGGGACTACAAACAGTCCTAATTATTACTACGGGAGGAAAACAAATATTCTTCACATAAGTAAACAATTAGATGCCTTGTTTCATTAATATATGGAATAAAAGAGGAAACTTGATTGTTCACTATAGTTAAATTCTTTCTTTACTGTCTTTGTCTTTATTAACTGACCTCCTAGATCAATATCTAATGTACTGTACATTGCAGAGTAAAAGCATAATTTATTTTTCTTATAATCATAAACGGTAGTGAATCATAAGTGGAAACAAATATCAGAATGTCATAATTAAAATGTAAGTAAACCCAAATCTATGTATCAGTATGCTTGGCATCATGCCTTTTCTAAGCAAATAATCATTTGTGAAACTGTTGCAAAGTTTTTAACAAGGAGATACTGCCAGTAACAGCAATTCCTGTTGCAGGATGACATTGCCATGCCTCTCAAATAGCAGTAATGTTGGCAGCCTACCATGTGGCCTCCTCCAGTAGGTTGTTGGGCTGTCTATCTCATGGACCTGAGACCTGATAGGCAATCCAATGACCAAAAGGAGTGCATAGGCTGCCAACATACTACAATATTTAAACTTAAGTTAAAAGGTATAATAGTTTTAAGGAAACTTTTAAATATCTTTCTATAGACAAAAACCAGCATGTTTCCCTAGCTTACTTGTGTTTTAGGAGAGGAGATAGAGATGATGGAGGTGAGAAACAGGCTGACCTCTACTGCCTTATTTCTCTGACTCAAAATATTTTTAGAAAGCAGGTTTGCTAATTAAGTATATAGTTATTTACTTCACATTTCAACAGTAAGAAACGTTTCAGTTTATAATATGTCTCTTGCTGGCAGATAAGCAGATGCTCCATTCTCAAAATATTGCAAAGTCAACCAACCTGAAGCAAGGAGACAACAGTCACTTTTGGAAGCTTTCAATTATTAGCTGAAAGAGAATTCTAGAACATGTCTAAGTATGTAGTCACATGTTGCCTTAATCTCCAGGGAAAATTTGTGTCAAGAACTGAAAGGGATGGTTTTACTAAAGGTAAGTTCTTTTCCAGCAGCAAGAATTACAGTTTGCTGTTTTACTGTGACCAAACTTCTGCTGACCATCACTGCAGGGCGCTGTTTGGAAAAGGAAGATCAGCTTCCTGGTGTATCAGTCTTGAATTTAGCTGAACAGAGCATGCTTTAGCAGTAAGATCTCAACTTCAGTGTACAGATTGGTCTTTCCCTAGTGAGATCTCATCCCCAGCACAAACATTGGTCTTACCCCCAAAGAGATGCCACCTCCAGCACACATGTTGATGTTTGTACAGTGAGATCCCATATTCAGCACACACACATCGGTCTTTCCCCTGTATTCTTCTGAAGCACACAATTTGCATTTACCTCTCCAGAGATACTGCACAGTACCCATGCTCCCAGAACACAAACTACATATTATTGGCAATAGCATATGTAGCAAATTAGACTGACAAACACATACAGGCTCAGCTGCCATCTAAATTTAAACTAAACTAAATTCCTTGTGGCTGCCACATACCATGGAAGTGGAAGTACATAAGTTTAAAGAAAGCAGATAAAAGATATGGTAAAGCCTATGTTCCTGAAAAAAAACCTTACCCTTCTCCTTTGTAGCATAGTGGTTGCTTCAAAACTACAGGTGTATTGTAAGCACTAGATTCACTAGCTAGTCAACACATATGGAAAGCCATGGATATAGCTTAGCTTTATCATTCTTGTGACATCTATTAAATACCTGTTTTATTTTTTCGTCTTCTGGAAAATGTGGCAACTTTGTTAAGGGGATTTATTTTGAATAATTTAGATCTTATGTCTTAGCACTTCAGCCGACTTGCTCATTATTAGAAAACGGCAATTCCTCCAGTGTATTACTATAATCTCCAAAGTGTTATTTTTAACCTTTGGAAATAAGAAACGTTACCGTGTGCATACAGTCTTTAGACTGTTTTATCAGAAAATGTTTGAGATTGTTCTGTAGCAGTTGTCTATCCATGACATGGCTCCAAAAGAGATTTTAGTAGGTAACACAGCCAGTGCAGGCCAAATAACTCAAGCCTTTAAAAGATTAAATAATTAAAGGACATCTCAAATGCAAACTTTGTTCATGTCTGTTTACCAGGACATTTGCATTGTTTATACCATCATCTGACAGAATTCAGCCACTAGGGTGATACTTAGAAGCTTGGCAAGACTCAAAGGATACACCTGCTGCTTGCTTTCTACTCATTTCTCCTAGTGGTGCAGGCGCCAAGAACTACCAATATAAACAACTTGTTCCCCACAGGCGCAGAGAAAGATCTGTGCTTTTGTTAGACTATGTAATTATTTGCTTTTGATGGACAAATTAATGTACCCTTGGCTCATCACTGCAGCCCCTTCTGATGCTTATTTTTTGGCAGCCCCCCTTGAGAACACATAAACACAGACTGCAACAGAAGATTAAAAACTCACACAAACATGGTTGGCTGAGACAGATTGCCCTTTCCCTGAAAGCTAAACTAGCAAGCCCTAGCCTTCTCCAGCCTTAGTAAAACCTTAGCTAGGAAGTTGTTTCTTAAACCCTCTATGTATTATGCCCAATTACTGTTCATGTTTCATGTCTCAGAAACAGACCAGCCCCAAACCTGTGGAATTTTAAATGTCTATCTTTATTTCTTTTCAAGGCTTAATTGTTATGGAATGAGATCATTTTGAAAAACTAATATGGAGTAGATAATGTTGTATATGCAATGGTGTCCTTTGAAAAGAGCCCTTCCATGCCTTTTATACCAGGTTTCTGCTTTTCTAAATAGTTACAAAATTCATCACAAATATTGTATACATTCCAGTAATTAAAGCCTAACTCCAGACATTTTTTTTAAATTTTAGATTTTGTATAGAGTAAGTGAGAGTTTCTGTCAAGGTTTTTTCCTGTCTTTTACTCATTTGCAGATATTTTCTCTTACTTTGTGTCCCCGTGATGCCACACAAGAAATGGAGGGCACAACCACAGGAAGGCAGAGGCAGCAATAAAAACATTGCCAGAATATTGCCCCTTGCCACTCTACTAAAAATGTGTTCTTATCTTTGTCCCCATTGAAGAGGATCCCTAAAATGTATTGTACTGACAGGAAGTGGAGAATTCCCCAACAGAGACATAGCTATACAAATCTGAGAGAGGCTCTAACCCTTCCCCACCCTATTTAAAACAAAATAAAAGCTTTGGCTGGACTTAGAATTTCATTTGGAGTAGTTCCTAATCATCTCCACACAATCTGAAATGTAAAACCACACTACATATAAAGTATTACTACAGTAGCAGGCCTGGACATAAATCTGCCAAGATGGGGTCCAGCCGACCATAATTTATGTCTCCTGTCATGAAATGAAGGTCACTGTCACTGGCAGATTAAATGAGCAGGTCAGAGCTGTTATTAATACAGAGGGCAGTTTTCAGACAGCAAAAAAAGAAAAAAGTGAGTGTCCGGAAACCAAGTGGGATTCTGTACTGCCTGGAAATATGGGTTTGTATTATGAACAAGTGAAAAACGAAAAATAAAAGTAGCAAGAGAAGTATGACTATCAAACAGAAAGAAAAATGAAACACCATTGTACACAATGGTAAGGCAATAAAAGAGAGACAGGGAAGAGGGTTAGACAGGAACACGTTAGACAGGGAAACAGGTAATTGGTTGACAAAGCAAGTAGCAGATCAGATTAGGTAAATTAGTTAGGTAAAGAGTCCCTGGTTAAGAGGACCTTTACCCATATCTTCAAAATAACAACAAAGGCACCTTTAGAAATGTTTAGTAATGACAATCTACAAACAGATCTCCAGATTCAAGCACTAGGCGAAACAGTCAATCCTCAAATCTGAGTTCTATGATTGGCAGCTCTGAGAAAGGGTGGATCGCCCCCAAAATATGACAGCTCATTTTGAATTGTGATTTCCTGTAGTGGCCTATCATTATGCGAATGGCTTTCTAGAAGATCCAGGCTGTTCATTGCTGGTTTCTTATATGCGCTGATGTCCATTGTACATGTGAGTAGTTAACTGCTCTTTGTTTTTTTGTACCTATAGTTAATAAATAGTATTACACCAGGAGAAGGCACTGTTCCTTCTGTTTTCTTGAATCTACAAACAGATACTTTTAGATAATTGCAGGCTATTTATTTTTTGAATACATTATTTTTACTTTTTTCTCCAGTCTTCTGACAGTGGCCATTTTAACTAAGGGCAGGTTACTGGATCTCTCTTTACTTCCTGGGCCTCTGGCACATGTGACTAGGACATTGTGCATAATTACATTATTTGTTCCAAAGTGGACCAGAGTGGAAAAAAGTGGAAAAAATTATTTGTAAGTAAAATACAAATATGTTTGTATATATATAATGTTATTCTCCTGGAGGGAGTCCATAGCAACAGCTACTCTCTCTCATGTCACAGAGCAAAGTTTTATTCATCAGAATAGAGAATAGTTTCAGCAGCAGGAGGCTTATTGGTAGTATTTTGGCAGTGGGAGTTGGTTGGTACTTGGCTGAGAGAAATAAGAGGCACTGTTATTCTGTGATGTGTGGGAGATGTATGCCACAATGTAGGCTTGTATCTGGGCCTCCCCTTCCCTGATAAAGCACGGTACATGTAGCCATGTTCCCCCAGTACTTTCATTTGCACTCTTAGTGGAGAAAATAAGAAAGAGACACTCAAAGTATAAAACAATGTAAAGCTCTACAAACGATAGAGAGAGAGCACATTAAGGCCTTTGCAATTTAATGGAAACTAAAGAGAATGCCTGCTTATTGCATTTTATGAGGAAAGTGTTTTGTTACTCTGCTCTGTAGAAGAGACTTCATCAATAAACTTTTACAAATAAAGTTCATTATTTTCACATAATCTAATCGCCAGGACATCATGCTTTTCCAGAGGCACCATTAAAAGGAGTCTGTGAGTGGAGATGGAATGGATGATGGATACAGAAGGGGATGACTGAAAAGAAAAGTATGTATATGAAAAGACTGAGAAATTGGTGCCTGGAGGCAGCAGTGTTTAGAGAAAGGCCTAGGATACTAGGTAACAAGTGACAGTTATTAAGAAGAGTGTGATTTCCTACTTCAAGAAGGACCTCTATATGGCAAATTTTGTGAGACTTGTGGAAATGCTCATCTGAGGTAACACTGTAAGGACTGTCAACTGACAAATAGTGGATGCAAGTATGGAAGGGCACTTGTATAAAACAGAAGTGAAACTGTCAACCAGTAGATGTTCTGTCATTGACAAGGGAAAGCATCCTAGCTAGGGTGCAGTGGTGTAAGTGACCCCAGAAGAGAATGGGAAGGGGGCTGAGCTGAGTCCTTGAAGTGAGGAATAACAAAGTTTCTTTTAAATGTTATGTTCTTTAGTGACCTGGCTATGTTGAAATGGCTATAGGAAAAGTGGGATCCCTCTGCATACACTAAAACACTCAAAAGCCAAGGTAAAATATCTGTTAAAACAAGACAAATATTAAAATATCGAATAATACTAATAATTGTTGGGCTAAAACTGGTAAAATATAAAAGATGTAGTCACTCCTTAAAAAAACGTTCTTACTTACATGTTAAAACAGAAAATAATTGAACATAGACATCAAAGCATGCTGGGTCCAAAATGAAAGTATTTCTTGACATTCAAGAGAACATGCTAATGAGCAACGAGGGAGCTGCACATAGCTGAACCTTTAATTATCAGAGTGCTGCCAGTAATATTATTCTGGCAGAGTCATGAATGTGCTCTTTTTCCTTC
This sequence comes from Nanorana parkeri, assembly GCF_000935625.1. NCBI lineage: Eukaryota > Metazoa > Chordata > Amphibia > Anura > Dicroglossidae > Nanorana > Nanorana parkeri. The sequence continues at coordinate 158,552 of NW_017308651.1, forward strand.
ATTCTACTTTACAATTAAATGAGAGGCGTGTTTAAACTGATTGCAGCACACTGTGTGTTGTGTTTATAAGCAGCAGCAGCCTTATATAAAACTAGCACTATTTGTGTTAACCAGTTATCAGTTTTATCTTACATTCTACATACATACATACACAGTGCACTATATTTACATTGTTTCACCATTTGTAAAGTAATTTACAACTCTATTTATGTATTGCAGCATGAAGGGTTGAATGATGTTGCACTGCTGCAAATAATAGTTCACAATAAACCAGGTTCTTCATAAATAGTGATACAATTACCCAATCTGTGAATACACCCCCATGTGAGCTTCACCTCCACTCTAATGGACTAAAGCTCATAACTCCAAAGGTCAATAGTGTTTGCAACTCCAAAACTTCAAAAACCTCTGGACTTACTCCACTCCCACCATCACATGTTTTACCTGCGTTATAACACAACTTATCTTACCGCACTGTAGATGTGTGTTGCAGTATTTTGAAATGATAGCACAGCCTTACCCACAGTTGCAGCTGCTCTATGCATTGCGTTGCCCTGGTTAAAAAAAAAACAGGACCTATTTTTACTACATCCCCCATTAAACCATGGCAGTAGGTGAAAATAAATCTCTCTAAAAGAGCCACCGATGGCTGTAAAACCCCATAGCTATTCTAATCCTTCCCCACCCAAAAACGAAAATGTTTTGCCTGGACATACACTTTCATTTGGGCCAGTGGTCAATATGAGAATGTCTGTCCTAGTAATTATGTACAAACTAAAAAAATTCTAACAGTGGTCTATTAATGCATAGGGGCAATTTTAAAAGATTTTTGTGGCATCTAAAGGTTAGAACAGGGGAAGCATGGCCTATACATCCAAGATGCTTTTCCCAGCCTGGGTTTGAATATCTTACACAAGTAAACACTTGCCAGTGCAGAAATGACTGCTTTAGTAAATCAGATCTTTTAGAGATATGATCTTTTATATTATTTACAAAAAAATAGAATCAGAATACAGCACAGGTGAGTGAACAAAATAAACTCTCAGCCGAGGCAGAATGAAGAAGTATATATAGCTAAATACTATATGCATGGTCCACAGTGTATATGAAAAGAATGTCTGTTTCTCCTCACCGAGCACAGATAAATCACAGCTATGAAATTCCTTATCAGAGACACGGTCTTGCTTGCAAAGAATTTGATTTACAGCATTAGATTGCCTATTTTGCCTTTTGTCTGCAGCACTAGGCTATTCCTTGTTTCTTCTTGTAAATATCAATTGTCACCAAATTTCTCTGCAAAGCAAATAGTCCAGCATTCAGAAGGCATACAAAAGAACAGACACAGGATTAATAAGTCTCTTTGAGTCTCACACACACTCATGCTGCTATATCAGGAGGTATTGTGAACAAAAATATGCACTTCTATTTGCTGCTTATTCCTGAGTTTATTTTTAGTTGCTTACAGAAGTCAAATACACATTTTTGTATCTACTACAGGTAAATAATTAGAAGTCCACAAACCCTAAACATCTGTGAGCTGTTGAATAAAGGCGATCTGCCATAGAACAGGAATCATGTGAATCAGTTTGCTAACGGTAATTTGTTTCCCTTGAATCAAAACTCCAGTTCTAGTTTTCTGCAGTCTTCTTGCTGGTCTGGTAATGTTATGTGTGCTTCCTCATTTTTCTCAGCAGCGGTGGGGGGGTCCTTCCTTTTGGACTGACTGTGTGATGACTTACCCCTATGAATGTTCAAACGACAGCCTGGGCTCACAGGAAATAGGTATAATGAGGCTGGCTATTTTTCTGCCTAAAGAGGACTGGCGGCACTGTATGTAGGAAGAAGCTGGAGAGGGACAGCACTGGAATGTGGGGAGAGTAAAAAGACCTTGCACACAGTGCATGGGTATCAAGTGGAGGTATAGGAAATAAGCATATTTGCCTCGTCCTTGCATTGGGAAACTTATGGTGTGAACAAGCCCTAAATGTTGTGCAGTGTATGTCATTCTCCATTTATCACACTTGATATGTAATTACCTACTGATGCCTGCTTACATCCTTCAAACAGGCAGATGGCCTACATAATACTTGCTGTGTGGAGAGCTGGTGCACTCCACTTTTGGCCAGACACACCTAAAGTGAACTTTTCCAATTCCCTAAACACAGTGGTGTCTTCATAATCTGCTTCATTAGCTCTTTCAAGCCCACTCCTGCTTTTCCTAAAATTATGCAGCAAAGCTGATTAAACATAATTGTTTCTGATTTTGTCTTTTTTATTAAATTCAGTAGTTAAGCCCTATTCCTCCTGGTCATGTATGTATACAGGGAGCAGTGACTCATGGCTATTACTGGAAAGGCTTAAGGCCCCTTTCAGACAGGTATCTTGAGTTCCAGATCCTCTGCTGATGGAAATTCGTGTCCATCCAGTTTTTTCCCCATCTTGCGATGGAGGAAACAATTTGAAATTACTGCACCCATGTTGGTCTGCGGGGTATCAAATGTAAATTGACATGTGTCAGTTTACATCAGATTACCTCCAATCCAGCATGGTCAGGTCCATTGAAATGGAACTCTTTTCTGTGTGTTTTTCAGGACAAGGCTGGTTCCAGGGGTAACTGGATGTAAATGGATGCACGTACATTTAGATATGCTGCCCATAGACTAACATAAGGCTTCCGATGAGATCCGCCTGAAAAACTGACAGGCAGACCTGATCAGAATGACTGTGTGAAAGTGGCCTAAGTGTCTTTGACCAGTAGAATGAATGACAACCTGGCTTCACTTTCTATGTGCTATGTGACAGTAAAGATGGCAGCAGACAACAGCAGTTATTTAGGCTTGATCAGAGTTCTTTATTGTTGTTTATAAGCTGTATAGTTCAGACTATATCTGGTATTGGGTTCTGTAAAGACTGGCAAAGGAAAGATTTGCTAACTTAGCTCAACCTATGTTAGTTTCTAAAATTTGATTGTATGCCACCTGATACCGTGTTTCCCCGAAAGTAAGACCTACACCGAAAATAA
>NW_017308652.1:0-450 GCF_000935625.1 Nanorana parkeri
TAAGTAAGGGACGCACTAATGATCTTTTATAAGCTGCACTTATCCATAAGGATAAGTAAATCCATAAGGTTGAAAAGACAAACCATCGGTTCCAGAGGTAATGCAATCGTTGTAATATCTTCAATCAATTCCACTACCTTAGACCAAAAGGGCTGGAGTTTGGGACAGGACCACCACATATGAGTATAGGTTCCCGTCATACCACAATTCCTCCAGCATAGTTCCGACCTATATAGATACATTTTATACATTCTTTCCGGTGTATAGTACCATTGGGCTAGGAAACGGTACATTGTATCAGTCACCAAAGCGCTGATAGACGAGAGAGTATTAAGATGTATAATTTTTTGTTTTTGTGGTTCCGTCCAAGTAATTTCGAGTTCCTGCTCCCACTGTGTCATATATCGCAGAGCAAGATTTGGTTGCTGGTTCAATAGGATCTTATATATT
>NW_017308652.1:4651-5361 GCF_000935625.1 Nanorana parkeri
AAAATAGGAAAAAAAATACATTAAACACAAAACATGTATCAAAACAAAGGTCCAGGTGACCCAGGTTTCTTACATCAATACCAAAACGACCTTTACCAATAGACATTTTAAGGAAAAGAGAGATAATACTATCGTTCATTCAGTCTTATAAGGGCCCCTTCACAATTCCAGGTCCTATTTATCTGCCCATATTCTCTAATCACCACCGTCCCTATCCTTTCTAGTGAGTATTCTAAATCTTTATCTTTAAACACATTTGGGCTCCAGATCTCAATTTCTGTGTTCATCGGGCCCTGTTTAAAGATAGAGACTTTTCATTCACTCGACCTTTCTGTTGTGTATTGTTCCCCACTAGCATCCAATCACTGTTCAGCAGTGGATCCCCGTCCACTATTGCTTCTTGCCAGTCCGGTAATCGGGGAGCAGCGATGGATAGGCTTTCGCAAAAATGTTGAAGTTCTTCCGGGAACCGGAGCACCATTGTCCTCCCATTTTTACGTGCAATTAGGCAGGACGGGAACCCCCATCTATAAGGGATACTCGCTGTTTGAAGGATATCCAAAAGTGGACGCATTGCCCTACGGCGTGCTAGAGTCTCTCGGGCCAGGTCCGGGAAAATCTGTATCCGAATTCCCACGAATTCCATTGGTGGTTGCAACCGTAGTTTCTGCATTATGTTCTCTTTATCTATATGATGGTGGAAACGACAT
>NW_017308652.1:6199-15189 GCF_000935625.1 Nanorana parkeri
TCCGGACACGCCCCCCTCGTCATCCGATCACCTGACCATCCCCTTAATAAGGTAAAGCTCCCTTCACTTCAATCATGTGCAAGCAAACATTATTTTCTTTAAATTGTCCCTGGGCACAGTGGGACATTCATATTGAACACAACTTCACCTTAGCTTAGCTTAAAGTGACACTAAACTCAGGAGCTAAATCTTAAAATGCATTCATGTACCTTAACCATTAACAACAATTGTGTATTAGAGCCAGTTCACACCATATGCAGTTGTGATGCAGTCGTTTTATTTTGACTGCTGCAGTCAAAATACATCACAATGCTTTCCTATGGGCTTTCCTGTGCCTAATTCACACCATTGCAGTCAGTTCAACTGCAGTCAGAAAAAGTACTGCTTGTCCTACTTTAACTGCATCAAACTGCATCAAAACGCGGTGCAAACGTATCAAACGCACCGGATCGCATTTGAAAACGCATACAAAAAAATTACTCAGATTTGAATGTCATCATCCGAGGACTTCCTGGTTGTAGCGTGGAGAGAAATAGCAGAGATGGAAGGTGTGGATGCTGAGCAATTTATCCGATTTGTGCGGGACTGTCCCCTGCTGTACGACAGCAAACATCCCCAATATAAAAACAATCGTCAGAAGATGGCCAAGTGGAGGGAGATTTGTGAAAAGTTAAACCCTGATTTTGGTGCGATGAACAGGGTACAGAAACAGCAATGTGGTGAGTCCACTTTTGCTCAAACTTCTAAAGAGAGCATGACTGAGCTCCCAAACGAACAAAACAAGGGTAGGAAATGCTCTGACAGGAAAAGGAAGTGACCTACATGCCTAATTAGCATTTTCTAGTGCAGAACAAAAACACATCATAAACGCATCATAAACGCATCAAAACGGATCGCAGTGCAACTGCGCAGACGCACGCAGTTGTGATGCAGTTTCTGGTGTGAATTAAGCTTTACTCGGCTGTAGATCTTCAAATCATCTCTGAATTCATGCTGACACTGTCCTTCCTTCTGGAGGGTGACTACTTGAATGTATTTTTAAGATTTTCCCCCCTGAGTTTAGTGTCACTTTAATATTAAACATTCACTTTGCAAAATGAAATTTCCTTACTGGTTTAGTAAGTTAACCTAGTAGAGTCTGCAGAGATCATTACCAGAACTTATACATTTAAATTGAGCACAGCTCAACCAGGCTAGCTAGTTGGGGTTCTGTGCATGAATAATGTGATGAGAAGAAAATGTCCAGAAGCTGGCTGGTTGCTATGAAACCAGAATTTGTTTTCTTACTAGTGTGTATAGGAAGAGTTGATGATTCCTGCTGAATCAAACTGTCAAGCTTAATATTTTGCTTAATTAACATTAATGAGTTATAAAATGTGCTTTGTACGCAACTTTGCATTTATATAGTACAGAAATATGTAGTGAAAACACCATATATGCATATAATATATATCATTTATAAGTTGTATTATAAGCAATATAAACATGTAGAACATTTGACTTTGTAAATCGGGGGCAAATAAAGTTCATGTACAACATGGGTTGAGGTAACAAGTGTTCAGAGACAAAGGGGTATATTCACAAAGCAGCCGAAGGATCTAGCCGTAGCTTCGGCCGATCCTTCGGCTAGCTTCGGCCCCAGGACCCCTTCGGTTCAGCAGAACCGAAGGGCTGCTGTATGGGCTATTCACTATAGCGTACAGCTCCCGAAGTCGGCCGGGCGGCTCAGTTGAGCCGAAGCTGTCATTGCTAGCTCCGCACAATCATTTTCGATGTATTTTTTGTACTTTTTTCACTATTTTTCGGTTCTGCTCGGTCCCACAGAGGGAGCGAGCAGAACAGCCGAGCCGAATGATGCTAAGTGGCATTTGGCTATTCACTCACTGCTGTTCGGCATCTTTAAGAATTGCCCGAACAGCAGAATATATCACTCACTACTGTTCAGCATCTATAAGAATAGACTGAACAGCAGCGAATAGCCTGCCGGAGGTTCGGCTTAGCCGATCCAGATGTTGGATCGGCTGAGTCGAACTCCTTCTGCACTTCGGGTCAGCCGAACATGCTGAGCATGTTCGGCCGACCCAAAGCCACCCCATGTACAGCTGATTTCAGCCGATATACGAATATATGAAGTGAATAGCCGAACAGCATTCAGCTGACTTTGCTTCAGGTCGGTCGTTCACTCGGCTGCCTACGGCAGCTTGGTGATTAGACCCCAAAGTCTTAAGGTGCCCATACACCTTACGACCATCGCAAGAACGGTCCCGTTCCACAGCTATCGAACGAGCAGGCTAGAAACCCGCCGACAATCGTACGATTCTCAGCGGGTTTTCGAGCATGCTGGTTCGACAAAAGACGTGCGACCTTAAAGTAGAAACGGTCGCACGCCTTCCATACACTGTACGATTCTCGTACGATCGCAGGATTTCCCGCGATTCTCGTACGAGAATCGTACAGTGTATGGGCACCTTTTCTGACCTTGGCTTAATGAACAGGTGTCCTCTAATCATGATATGAGGGACCTTAGGTTAATGAGCAATATGTTCAATGTCAACACAGCTGTCCCCTAACCTTGATATTAAGGAGCCTTTTAAGCAAAGGCTCATTTAATGATCTGGGTACAATTAAATATGAGTACAGGTGTTATCACTATCTGATTTTTGGAAATAATTACAAATCTTATTATTTTGTTCCAAAACTCTATGAAAAGGGGTCTGTGAGCTCATGTTATTTGAACGTGCCTGAGTTGCTGCATGTACCCAGCTGGCCAGCTGAATTAAACCTACTAATTGCAGCTATCCCGCCTGAGTGGTTACCAATCTGTTTCTCCCTTAACTGTTGAAAAGTATTATTTTTGCATATGTCAGTTAAATCAGCATGTAAACAATGCATTTATGGAGTTGCTGCAAAACTAGTCCTAAAGAGAGACTTAACAATCATTACGAGTACTCAAAAGGTTAGCATCCTATGACAGAGGGTTACTACAAATACATCTATATACATATCTATAGTATGGTAGGCATTCAGAATAAATGATAGTTTTGAAAAACAAAAAATTTAAATTTAAATGTACCTTAATTTATAATCCCATAGTCTTCCTCACTGCTGGATCAAGTTGAGATGACCAATTCCCTGAAGCAACTTTCTTACTGGTCTCCAACTGATCATGCTGCTGCCCCTCTGGGCAATGTCATCATGCGCAATGCAGGACAAATACAGAACCAGTGGCCACCACTGATCCTTCATTGTATGTGATAACATAGGAATGCCTGCCAAATTTTAGGTGTTGGAGAAAGGAGAAATAGTCAGTTGACTATCACAGGACCCTGGATTAAAGTGTATGTAAACCCTAGCAATAAACTTATCTTATGTTCTCCTTTTTGCCCTGTTTAATATACCATTAAAAGTGCTCTGTAGTGTCTGCTTGATAAGTGCATAAAATGCCCATTGATCTATAAACCCTAAAAACTTGTCAGCTGAAAACTTTTTGTGCTCCCTGCCTGCGCTGCACTGTTATCAGCTAGCATAGTTCTGAGGACCAAAGAACCCTGCCAATACAGTATATAGAAAACAAAAGGGAACAGAACACCACCTCCATGGGTTAACAGACAGTGTGGCCTCTTGTTTGTTGTTAAAGCGTGATGAAAACGTTTGCTTGTGAGTACATATATCCATTGTTTTATCTATTTCAATAAACGATTTTACACACAGAGGTGGTGCTCTGTTCCCTTTTGTTTTCTGTTGGTGGTGGAAGCCCCAGAGCCTTGGATGAGCAGCCACTGTGTGTCTGTGTGAAAAACTGTAATAAACTGTTGAAAACTTTGATTATGCAACAGCAAGTGGATCATTCAGCTGGCAGCCATTAGCGCCAAGAGTTAAACAAAACTGTTTATCCATTACAGTATATGTTATGACTAAGAACACAGGGGGAATTCTCAGAAAGTCTGTACTGTTTTACCTTAGGACAGGATTTGTGTTACTGGCATACAAATAAAAATAAAGGAAAAAAAAGCATGAAGAAGAAATCTAATGCAGTCACCACTTCTATGGACTAGTAGCCTAAAATATATTACATTTTAGTTTTTCAGCTGCAAGGGAAGGGGGGTCATTTTAATTATGACCGGATTTCCACTTTACATTTTTTTTGCCTATAGATCGTAGATTCCATCATCAATTATAAAGAGGATATGCGTATCTACAGTCTATCTATTATCTATCTATCTATCGATCTATTTATCTATCTATCTATCTATCTATCTATCTATCTATCTATCTATCTATCTATCTATCTATCTATCTATATGTCTTTCATCCGTAAACTTCCATATTATTCACATGATACAAAAATGATCAGTGAAACACATTTTAATAATTCTGTAAATCTGTAAGTTTAGTAATATGTCAATAAAGACCAATTCAACTAGATACATATACAGTAGAAACAGTCGGGTATATCTGCTATGAACATTAATCTCTATAAGATAAAACTGTCTGGCTCCAAGAAGGCCATTCTGTACTATTCTTTTATTATTACTATTATTATTATTATTTAGGATTTATATAGCGCCAACAGTTTGAGCAGCGCTCTACGATATAAGGAAGACATTACAATCACAATACAATATAAGAAAGATGGTAAGGAGGGCCCTGCCCCTGAGGGCTTACAATCTAAAAGGGAGGTAGAAGTGATACATGAGGCAGTAGCTGTGTGGGGATGAATTGTTTGCGAATGTGATGGTTCAGTGGTTTTGGTTGAGGTGAGATAGGCTTCCCTGAAGAGATGAGTCTTTAGGGAATGCCTAAAGGCAGTCAAGGTTGGAGATAGATGGACAGGTTTGGGTAAAGAGGTCCAGAGGATGGGAGAGACTCTAGAGAAGTCCTGTAGGTGAGTATGGGAGGAGTTGACAAGGGAGCTGGAATGCAGGAGGTCTTAGGATGATTGCAGTGGACGGTTAGGGTGATATTTTGAGACAAGGTTTGAGATATATACGGGGGCAGAGTTGTGGATGGCTTTATAAGTGACTGTTAATATTTTATATATTATCCTCTGGGTGAGTGGAAGCCAGTGGAGGGATTGACAGAGGGGGGTAGCAGACACTGAGTGGTTGGTCAGGCGGATGAGTCTAGCAGCTGCATTCATGATAGACTGAAGTGGGGATAGCCTGTGTAGTGGAAGGCCAATGAGGAGGGAGTTGCAATAGTCAAGACAAGATATAACAAGTGAGTGGATGAGTAGTTTTGCGGTTCATTGGTGAGGAAGGGGCGTATTTTGGAGATGTTACGAAGGTGAAGGCGGCAAGATTTGGATAGTGATTGGATGTGGGGAAGAAAGGTGAGGTTCGAGTCTAGGATGAGACCCAGGACCTTGGCATGAGGGGAGGGATGGATAGTTGTGTTATCAATCTCAACTGAAATTTCGGGGGAAGGTGGAAATATCAAGAGCTCAGTTTTTGAAAGATTGAATATTATCATTTATATTGGTCATAGGTTTCATATGATGTACATCAGGGCTCAAAATTTCCACTCGCCCCCTCGCAATTTGCGAGTGAAAATTGCGTGGGGACGAGTGGAAATGAAGTCTCCTCGGGCGGCTTCTCTCCTGTTCACCGACCTGATGACAGCGCTCCCTCGTCCGTCCGTCTAAGCAGGGGGGCGCAGGAGGGAGCGCTGCCTGCTGTCAGGATGGCGGAGCGGTGAGGGGGAGAGAAGCCGCGCCCGCAGCTGTCAGGATGGCCGAGCGGGGAGGAGATCGGAGCCGCTGTCATCCTGTCAGTTTCAGGATGACAGCGGCTCTGTGCGTGGCAGAGCGGGGGATCGGTAAATATCATTGATATTTACCGATCCTCCATGTGAGAAGGACAAACACTGGAGCGATCGTCTGATCACTCCAGTGTTTGTAAATAACTGGGGACACATAGTACTATGTGTCCCCAGTTATGAATGAACAGGCTGTGATTCACATCACAGCCTGTTCATTCATGAATTTCTCAATGGGGAGAAACACTCAGTACAGAGGCTCCTCCCCATTCAGAAACAGCTGATAGTAAATATTTTACTATCAGTGTCTGAATGAATGGGAAGCCTCTGTACTGAGTGCTTCCCATTCACTGAGTGCTGAGGCTGCTGAAAAAGAAATTGAGGATTTGGTGTCCTCAATTTCTTTTCTATTTTAAAAGGGAAATGTCAGGGGTCTGTTTGGACCCCTAATATTTCACCGAAGCCCCCCCCAACAGTAAAAAAATAAATAAATCATAAAATAAAAATAAAAAAAATGTAAAAAATTATTTTAAAAAAGTGAAAACTGCTCCCCCCCACATGCATATTATTAGACATGTGCGAAGACTAAAAATTAATTTCAGATGAAATGTGTATGTTAATGCTCTGTGCGTTGTGCTGTGGCTGTATGTGTAATGCCCTGTGCGTTGTGCTGTGGCTGTATGTGTGTTGTGCTGTGTGCGCGTTGTGCCCTGTGTGTGTTTGTTGGTGTTATGCAGGGCAACTGGTGGCGAGTAACTTTGAAGGCCTGGCTAGTAGCTCAGGACCTGAAATTTTGAGCCCTGATGTACATTGTTAACCTCAGGTATCAGAAAATGGCCTGTTGGCATAGCAGTTGTATGGTATTAGTCACTACAGCAGACTTTTTTGGTTATATAAAAAGGACACAGGAGCTTGTAGTGATGTTCAGATCTAGACATTACTGCAGAGCTAAAATGTTTTATCAATTAATAGCCATATGAATAGATTGATTTATACAGTATGTCCCAAAATAGGAAGTATAAAAGCAGAGGAAGTTATAGTAAGTCAGTGAAGGAGTTTATAGTGTTTTGTTAATCTTTCTTTTAGGGCCAAATTCATGTGCAGGGATGTGTTACCTAACAGCATTGCTGTATTTTTATTAACTTTTGCTTTTTTCAGATTTTATTGAAGAACATTGCACTCATGAATGATCTGTATACATCACCTTCCAACCACATTGTTGAAGAGTCTCCATCATTCTGTTTCAGGGGTGGGTACAGAGTCCTATTTGTTTTGTCAGCTTGCCAACCCCTGGTGAGTTTGTTATCAGTGAGCTGTATCTAGCTTTGGCAACACAGGTTTGCAACATTTTGGAAGGGTGCTTAGCCAGTCCACCCTTTTTGGTAAAGGAGGTCTTTTAGCCGTTTCCTTCTGGGTAGTGGTGGCTGCTCAAGAAGGCTGTGGTCTGGTTTTAGGCCCAAAGGCTGGAGCTTGGGCCTACAAGGTATTACTTCTCTGTTTAAGAAGGCAGGCAATGTGGGCCTAAGAAAATATTCTGCTAAAGTCACTGAAATAGAGTTACACCCAAAACTTTTGTTTGTGTGGCTAATGTGTATCAGAAGTTTTGTGTGATGCTTGTGGGATCCCTAGACATACCTAGTGACTGCTAACCAAGGAGCTATTGGAGCCCAATGTGAGTTTTGGGTATTCTACCTCCTTTGTTCTTCTGTGCTACCACGTTCTAGTAAAGCATTACTTCCAGTGTGGACCTACTTCCTTCAAGGGAAAGTAAGTAGGATTTAAGCTGGGTACAAACTCAACAAATTTCATACGATTCAGGCTGAATAGCAGAAATTGGTGAAAATTTGCTGCATTAGTGGCCCTATTCCCCTGGCATAAGTCGATCATTAGATCAACTTTTGCTGAAGAAACATGTTGCAAACATTATTGGACGAAAAGTGCTTGCAACCAATCAATTGCAAGCACTGTATGGGTATTCTGACAGCGGACAATAGGAGCAGTGGGGGATTTGTCTATTCACGCTGTTCAGGAATCTGTTATATTTTCTTTGTTCAGTCTGCAGGTTGAACAAAGAATATATATGCGTGTATACCTGACTTTATCCTGTGGACTAGGAATGTGCTTTGTGGGAGTCTCTATTGTAGCTACAATATTCCTATAGGTGGAAGCCGAGTGAATAACCAAAACCGAAGTGAACTGAACCAAACGGTGTTCAGCTATTCACTTCCCCCCTGGAAAAGCACCTTGTCTCAAGCCCTGGGGTGTTGGTTGTGGGCAGGGGGATGTATTTGCATTGGGGTACCCCCTTTAATAAAGAGGGCACCCAGATTCTGCCCCCCCTTGTGAATGAGTATGGGGTACTTGTACCTCTTCTCATTCACTAAAGGGTTAATAGTTAAATCTAAATAAACACCAGACTTTGATCAAAAAAATCCCTTCATTGAAAAAAAACACATTTTGACAATTTCTTTATTAAAATATAAAAAAAATCCCAAAGTTAGATCCACCGATGTAATCCACGGTCAACCACAGTGTCCAGCGTTGTCCAAGATGACGACGACTCGTCGAAATAAAATTTAAAAAGATGCCACCTGGCCCCACGCGATGAACTCCTGCTACAAAATGAAGATTCTGACAGATGCTGGCAAAATATAAACAATTGGTCGGCTAGCTATGGCCAGATACTTTGGTTCCTTAGTGAAAAACACCCTTTATGTAAGAACACCCATCTAGCAGAGACTGAGATCCCCTGCTACCCTTTTACTGTTACAGCTTTAGGATATAATAGCTGCAAGCTAGGTGGTGATCTCACAGGACTAAAAACCCACACATACCCCACCCCCGCAAAAAAACACCCTTACAAATAAATAAATTCATGTGATGCCCATCATCACCCACCAGTATTACCCATAGATGGGAAGCACACCACTAGCACTATTATGTTGTAGAATCCACACTGTTAGTGCACACCTAAAAAACAGACTGAAATTAACTTTATACTGAAAAGACTAAGGGGTCTATTCACAAAGCTGCCGAAGGATCTGGCCGTAGCTTCGGCCAATCCTTCGGCTAGCTTCGGCCCCAGGACCTCTTCGGTTCAGTAGAACCGAAGGGGTGCTGTACGGGCTGTTCACAATAGCCCGTACAGCTCCCGATCATGGCTGAGCAGCTCAGCCGAGCCGAACGCATATGCATTGGCTCGGCTGAGCCGTGCTGAAAGCCGAAGCCGGCCG
>NW_017308652.1:15464-59707 GCF_000935625.1 Nanorana parkeri
GAACATGCTGAGCATGTTCGGCCGACCCGAAGCCACGCGAAGCGAGCCGATGTACGGCTGATTTCAGCCGATGTATGGCTGAAATCAGCCGTACCAGCCTGAAGTGAATAGCCGAACAGTGTTCGGCTCACTTCACTTCAGATCGGTCTTTCACTCGGCTGCCTACGACAGCTTAGTGAATAGACCCCTAATTTTGAGCTTTAAAGAGTAGCATACTCAAAGTCCATAAATTCTTTAGTGTGATCAAAACCACTTCATATACTGCCAATTTGGCTTACAATTTGAATTACTTGTGTATTAATTTTATTCTGCAAATACATAGATTGTAGCCTTTTTTTTTTTAAAGGGACAAAGAGCAACGCACAATGGTCAGCAGGCCATAACAACCAATCAAAATTAATCAATGTAGTGCTATGACTTCTGTTAGCTGATGAAAGGAGAAGTCTTGTGAGCTACTATGAATTACTGTGAATTACTGTGAATTACTATGAATTACTGTGCGCAGTGTTGTGAAATACTTCTGTTTTGGTTAAAGCAGAGTTCCCACCAATGAAAATAACCCCCTTTCCCTGCACTGACACCATGGAAATTCCTCAAAACCCATCCAAAACATTTTCTGTTTAGTTTTGGGCTAGAGTTTTAGACTTTCTGATTTTTATTCAGGAGGAAATGTCCCCATTGAGGAGATTACTGTGTGTCTTCTTGTCCCTTTAAAATGCGCTCCCCACATTTCTCATGCTTTTGTCACAGGGACAGGGAATGATGCAAAATCTTCACAGTGAGGTTCATAGATAGCAAGATAATTTACTATTCTCCAGTCTAAAACTGGAGTTGGGACTTTCTGTACCTTAAACATTGGAAGAGGCATTGATATCCCTTAACTCTGCAGGTCCAGACTGGTAGGCTAGAGGTGGACCCTTCATGTACAAATTCCCCTGCAGTAAGCACTACTTCTGCTGGACACGTGGTGCTGCAGAGGTCCGTCCAGGGTTTTCTTAGTGGTCCGCAGCATTCATACCAGAAGTAAGAACTTTTGGCAAGTATATATTTGTAGCTAAGCCTAGTGCTGTGCATACACCCTGGCATATCCTTTTTGTTTTGCTATCATTTTAACACCATGCACCTGAAAGACATTTGGCAGACTTTGCAAATCTTTTTTCATCTGTAAGAATATTGTATGCTGTAAGAGCTGTAATTATCTGCTCCATTTTTGTAGAGTTACGTGTACAGTACTTCACTTTAAGGTAATGTGTGCAGATCAGAATTAAAACACATCCTCTAAGATGCCTTGTAGAAAAGATAAAATAATTTATGACATTATTTTGTCTTTTTCACCTTCCCTTCTTTCTGCAGGCAACTAACAGAAGTAACATGATGTATGCACACTAATAATGTTATGCCTGGAAGACACCATACATCTTAGAGAAGCTTTTGGAGAGTGTTTTCAGTCATTCATTGTGCTGTAATTGTGTCTTGGGTAAAACACATTTCGTGCATTATAGCAGTGTTTCTAAATCTGTTCTCATGTCCCATCAGCAGTGCCGGCGTGCAAGTCATTTTGCATTTTCATTGATGGAATAATTAGTGGTTCAGTAATGTTATTTTTGCTATCTGTGTCTATCAACAAAACATGAACTGCTGGTGGAATGTTTACTTTTCTGTAAGTCTGGTCTCCCCCCAATTTTTAGTGCTTGGACAAAGCATTAATATGTTATGTGCTACTCCATACCCGGATGTAACAGCTTGCACAAAAGTGACAGTTTTCAGAGCAGCAGGGAAGCATCAGAAATCAAAGCCACCTGCGGGGTATATTGCATTTTTTCCCCAACGGGTTTGCTTTAAATACAGAAGAATTAAAATGATAATGGCATCACTTTGAAAAATTTCAGCAGCCCTTAAAGCCCAACTCCAGGCACAGATATTTGTGTAAACAAATGTTAGCTGTCCTCAATTGTAAGACAGTTAATATAAAACAATTAAAAAATGCTGGGAGGTAGAGAGTTTTGGCTGATGAGATATGTGAAGTGTCTTATGTCCAACAATGTCTTCCTCTTTCCTGCAGTGTTTATTTTTTTTGTGTACACTGTCATGCAGTGAATATACTAAGCTCATTCACAGCATCTCTGAGAGGTCATCAGTGGCCACCCAATAGCTGAAGAGGAAACACAATAAGTAGTATAAACCTTGTTAATCTAATGATCCTTTTCAAGCTGTACACATGCTCCGAAATCACAAAAGCAATTCTTATGGGATTTGTATCCTCTCTCCACTACAAGGATGTATATACTGTATGTATACATGTATGTATATATGTGTGCACATCCTATATCTCCTGGATTATGAAACTGCATTTTACTGAGAATAGTACTTACACACAGTATATAATAAGTATTTTCGATACATTATAAATGTCCTTTACTCTGATGATTATATTATTATTAAACATTCATTGATTACTAGCTTCAATATGCATTTTTACAACCTGGGATGTCTGTCGGGCTGATACTGCCATAGTCGCACTTCTATATGGAGGGATCGTGGAGACGTAGCAAAGGCCTAGCTGCTCAGCATTTTAATTTGGGTATACATATATACATATATGTGGCCTGTTGGATCTCTTCTCTGCTGCATATATATGTACTTTGTTTGGAAGATTGAGACTATACCAACTGCTAGCAATTACTACACTTTATGGCTTGTTTCCCTTTCTACGTCTCATGTCTAGTTGATTAGCCCCCGCCCTTAGGGGCGGTTCGGCATCACATGACGTTCGGAGCCCAGCACTTAAAATGACCGCGATTGCGGCCAGCTGTACAGATGTCTGGGAAAGAAACAGCAACACCACACACGGCAAGAGGTATTTTTGTTTTGGCTCCTATAGGAGTTGTTACATTGTAAATTTCTGTCTGATTACAGAAAGAAAGGAAGCACAGGGTGGATCTTTCCTCTCGATCTGGATCTGAATACTAACAAACTCCACCGTTAATACAATTGTGTATTGTTTTTTGATAGTGTTTTTTTTGTTTTGTTTCCATTTCTGATATTGTGTAATTTGATCTCTCCATACATTTAATCTCCTTGACTAACTCTGTATCCCCCTCAAAGACTATGGCCGACTACTGGCTTCAATCTTGGGATGGCATTATGTCAAAAATACAGGAAACACATTATGACCAGACCTCACAGGAGTGTGATGGAAACATATTTTTCCTGAAACTTAGGAAACTACTAGAAAGAAGATCAGCCATTTTTTGGCATAAAAAATTCTTTGAATGCTATATTGCAGAAGACATTGTCCCCTGGGGCTTGCGCATACAAATATTCCCCCAAATTAGACAAGTCAATGACAAACTGAAGGAAATGTGGGAAGCCAACTTACAGGCATGCTCACTTAGAATGGTCCAATTATTGACTGACCACTATAATACTGAACTAATCAGTCTGGAAGGGGAAATCAAATCGTTGTTTGTAGCATCCACTGGAATTGAAAAAAATCTCTCCTCCTTCTCAAAACAAGACAAAGACCTACGTGATCATATCGAAACCTTTAGCAAAGACCTAGTCACAAACAAAGACAAAAAATTCCAGAGAGACAAACTCTCATATACCCTTGGTCAGGCCTATAAATGGACCAAACAATCGAATACACGATTCAGATCAGATCGCCCACTTCGTCAGTCTGACCAAGAAGGGGGATTCGATTCGGATTCTTCATCTTTTTCTTCACACTCTACTCACAGTAAGCGACAACACAAAACACATATGCCCAACTCCACACGTAGAAAAAATAAGGGTGGAGATTCACACAGTGGGGAAGGAACCCCGAAACGCAAAACTTTTTCGCCCACACAACACTCAACACAATTAGGGAAGACACACAAAGGCTACGAACCCTTGTCACATACACACAGGGCTTTGACACACACACCTTTATCACGTTCTCACACGCAAGGAGCAGATATCACTTTATCGACACCTCATATAGCAAATCATGAGGAGGCACGTCATCCCAGGGACCATAGTTCTCTCTCACTTGATGCCACACACTTGGGTACTCACTCTGTACATTTTTTAGGGGCCACGACACCGGATACCAGGCAGACGGGGAACCTAGACCCCTTTCTAGTGAGAACCAACTAGAAATAGTGAACCTTTCAGGTTACTCTCTAAATGAATCTCAACTACAGGTATTGAAACTGGGTCTTAGCTTCTGCCCTACAGACAATTTAAAACATTTCGAGGTGATAAAGGATCTACACCTGTTTGCTAGAAACTTATTATTTAAAGTCATGTATGACAAAAACACAGTATCAAATAATCAATTGAGAATGGAACAATCCAGATGGGAAGGTTATACCATACAAGATTTTTGAGCACTAAAAGATCTCATGCAATTATTGGAAGAAGGGAATACAAGTGAGACAATGTCACCCATGGATCCCCAGACAAGGGATGAAACATCTGTGTCTTCTACCACATTTAAGAAAAAGTCCAACAAATTCCCAGCCATCCAATCCAACCCACACATTTGGGCCTTCCTCCAAAGTACCATCAAGGATATCGAAATACTCTCCACCTCTTCCCTGGCAACAAACCTGCCTAAACCACTCAGGGAGGCCTTAAACAGTTTATCTGCTATGGAAGATCTCATAATCAAGCCATCAGATAAAGGGGGGAATATAGTTCTACAGAACAGAATCCAATATGAATCGATGTGCTATAAAATCTTGGGGAATTCAGATTGGTATCAAACAATAGACGAGACCACGGTTAAAACATACCAAACTGAATATAAGACACTGATCCAGCGAGCATACCAAAACGATCTCACCAACAAACAAACGCTCGAATACCTCGATATAAAATTCCCCCGTATGGCAACCTTCTATTGCCTTACAAAGACGCATAAGAGCCTCACGGACCCCACAGGCAGACCAATTGTCTCGGGAATTGGTAGCCTCACGGAACTGGCTAGCCGCAAGATAGATAACTATCTACGGCCCCATGTGACTGCACTACCCTCATATCTTAGGGATACATCCGATCTCCTAAAAAACATAGATGTAGTCATGATCCCGCCTGACTCCTGGCTAGTCTGCATTGACATAGAGGCACTCTACAGCAGCATTCCCCATCTTAAAGGCATAGAAACTATGAAACTCTTTTTAGACGAAAGAACAAACTTGTCTACTCTATATAATACCTTTATAGTGGATTTACTGTTTTTTGTGTTGACACATAGGGGGTGATTTACTAACCTAAACACACACACACACCAGGTGTGTGTGATTTTCACACAGCAAAACGTATTTATCAACCAAAAAGTCTCTAAAAGCATATTTCCACTAATGCCATATATGGAAAAATCATGCACATGATGCATATATAATGCTGCTTCACAGTTTAGACAAAAATGGTTAGCTCATGCATTTACATTCCTTGCATTCATCAACGCAAGCAACACAACATAGAGCTAATTTACCCAACATCACCTTGGAATTCCTTCAGAGCTTTGCACAACACACCTGCTGGGTGTGTACACATTACAAAGGTATTTAGATTCCACCCATAGATCATGCTGGGAGGGAACACACTGCAGAGGTGTATACACGTTCGTGGTGTGTTTATAAGGTTAGTAAATCAACCCCATAATGTTTTCACCTTTAAAGGCTCCCACTACCTCCAGATGCAGGGGGTTGCGATGGGCACTTGCTGTGCCCCATCTTATGGGAACCTGTATCTGGGGGGGTGGGAGCGTGAACTATTCCACTGCTTGGATGCACATGGGTACGCGGAACAGATTCTTACCTGGTTGAGATATATAGACGACATCTTCCTAATTTGGATGGGATCAAAGGATGAATTAACAACCTTCATCTCTTGCCTACAGAAAAATTATTTCAACCTTCAATTCACCATGCAATGTCACCAAGAATCTATCCCGTTCTTGGATGTTAGGATAGGCGTGGATAAGGAAGGCCTAATCTATACGGGTCTCTACAGAAAAACATCAGCGGGCAACACCATTTTACATGCAACCAGTGCACACCTGATCCCGCTCAAACGGAGCATACCCTACAGTCAGTACTTACGACTGAGACGGGTATGCTCCATTGACCATCTTTTTGAGGAGGAGGCGTTGAAGCTACGAGACCGCTTACGTCTAAGAGGGTATAGTAGACGTGTTCTAAAAAGAGCCTATCAAAAGGCATAGTCACAGAATTGTGACAAATTAGTTTATACCTCCAGGAAACAGACACAAAGAAGACAACCAACATCAACAGTGAAATTGATTACCCGGTTTTCCAAGCAGTATGACCAGGTTAAATGGATCGTGGACAGACATTGGCATCTTTTGTCACAAGATCCTATCATCTCCAAATATATACGAGCTCAACCGGAGATTGTATATCGATGCCCTAGGTCATCCCTGAGGGACCAACTAATACACAGTCACCATTTAGAGGCAAGATCAGAAGAAACAACCCACACAGGCACCTTTAAATGTGAACACTGCAATTTTTGCAGGTTCATAAAACAGGGAAGATGTATCAAACTCCCTAATGGCCAAATGTTGTCCCCTAAGGACCACATTGATTGCCAAACCAGAGGGGTAGTATACCTCATGCTATGTGTATGTGGCGCATACTATGTGGGGAAAACCATCAGACCCTTTTTCAAAAGAATCCAGGACCATACCTATCTATCGTCAAACGGCAAGATGACCACACCAGTTAGTCGCCATGTGGGCCTTTACCACAACTTCGACCCCACGGTGTTATCCTTTTTTGGGCTGGAACATATAGCAGAGGATACACGAGGGGGGGACTGGGATAAGAAAATATTGCAGAAAGAGACCGGGTGGATATACAGATTACGAGCTACCAAGCCACCCGGGTTAAATGAAACATTAAGTTTCAAACCCTTCCTGTAATAAACCCCTCCTCATCCTCATTAGTTACACCTTCGTTATCCCAAATCAACACCTATATAGGCTCATGTCTAAACCAAAACAATCAAAATGCAAGGCAGTTCTAAATCTGAACTCTGACTAACATCATGGCTGTCTGAAGAAACTTTGAACACGAGACAACTTATATAAGAGACAGATATCCTGCCGCCTATATGTGTCAAAATTAACCGGTCAAATTAACCAATTCATTTGAAAAATACCTCATCAATATCACTACTGGCCATAGGTGTGGAAAATGTTTTTCAGGTCTATGATAACTTGAGACTAATACATCCAGGTGTGGAAAATGCTTCAGGTCTCAATGTTCCACTCACATCCTATGGCCCTGATAACTTGATCATTTGATCATGTTTACCTTTGTGGCCAGTTATCTTATAAATATTTATTATAGTTCTCTATACTACCATAGCGAGTTTAAGAAGAAATGTATGGGGAGACTTGAAATACAAGATTAATAACTTGTATTTAATATTTTTTCTATATTTTTTTCTATATAATATCTTTATAGAAATCACATCGCGATAACCAGAAACTGTAGAATCAATGAAATATGCATCTACGTAATGTACAACCTCTCTGAAATACATATACCTTGTTGACTTATGTTTTTTGCACACTATCAAATGCCCTGGTTGTTATGTGTCTGGTTCGGGGCCACTTAGGCTTCTTTTCTCTCTGTGCACTATATGGGCAACCATCTGGAGCATATATATCCACAAGAGTACACAATAGGGCGCTGCCGACCTATATATTTAATCTGATTATATATTTAATCTGATTATGTATTATATTATCACTCTAAGGAGAATTAAGAATGTTCACTATGCTTCTTATATTTTAAAATTACACAGATACCTCCTGTACCTGAAGAAGAGCCTGTGTGCGCGAAACGTCGTACCAGCTCCTCCATGTATGAACCTCCTAAACCTCATACAGCATCAGAGCATTTAATGAATTGTTATTCCTTTGTTGTTTATCTTTTACCTTTTTGTAATAATATTATGTTTCAAATTATTATGTACTCATCTTATTATGTTACAATCATGCTGTAGGAAGTGTACACATAGAGAGAGCACACAGGGAGCTATCTAATTAGCTGATTTTTAATTTGGATTGTATATCCAGCTCTTGTTTTAAATGAATACAATTAAAATTAATTATTTTATATGAATTTCCTTGTGGAGTGGTTCCTTTGGTGCTTTCAAAACCCCACTTTCTGTCCTTGTGATTACAAATTCTAGGGGTGTGGCACCTATTATTCAGACCCAGATCGAAATTATCCTATATATACCAGGGTGGATCTTAGATATGTGATGAGGATTTACTGTATATTCTACATTTAACAGACAGGTGGCAAAAGCAACAACAGGAAACATTGGTGTCTCCTTCCAGGAGTGAAATCTTACAAATGCTTTGAAGAACCTTATCTATTGACAAAAATGTATCTTATTAGTGCATCACTCAGCTGTAGATCCTCAAATCGTCTCTGAATTGGTGCAGACACTGTCCTTTCTTCAGGAGGGTGGCTACTTTTGTTCCCCATGGTCCCTGTGTGTGTTGTAAAGTAGCCAACGGTCCAAGCTCGATCCCATGATGGACTACAATCTCAATACAAATTAGTAAACTAAATGTGATATTGTAGTCCATCACGGGAGTGAGCTTGGACACAGGAGATCATGGAAAACAAAAGTAGCCACCCTCCAGAAGGAAGGACAGTGCCGACACCAATTCAGAGATGATTTGAGGATCTACAGCCGAGTGATACACAAATAAGATACATTATTGTTAATAGATTGTTGAAAGCATTTTTAAGATGTAACTCGTTAACACTTTAAGACTGTGTGAATCATAAGAAAGGTAAAAAAATTGTTACAAATATGTTAGCAGTTAAAACATTTCACATATTTGTAATTCAACTCTGTATTAGCTGTGTGTCCGATGTTGTGCTTAAAGCTGAACTCTAGGGAGATATAAAAGACAAACATTAATCTAGATCTGTAATCAATTATATATCATTCAATGTAATTTTTTTTTAAAATTACAATATTGTAAGTACCGTATTTGCCTGCGTATACGACGGGTTTTGAGACCTGAAAACATCCCCCCAAAATCGGAAGTCGTCTTTTACGCCGGCAAATATGGTACCTGAATCTGACCTGGTATCAGCCTCTTGCAGTCCCTGTACAGCAATGCTGGAACATGAGAGCAAAAAGTAGTACAAAAAGCCAAACAATGTTGACAAAGAGCATGCTGATAGGAGGAAAAAGCAGAGCGATTAACACATCAGCTAATCAATGTGCTGCTTCTCCTGTTACTGTTTATTCACAGGCTGGGGAGGGTCCAGGGTCCTATGCTTAGAGGACGCAGGTTAAATGATGACGGCCATGAGACTAAGGACATCTACCAGCAAAACAAAGTACTGCAGGGGACATTTCTGGACTAATGGCGAGTGTTGCAGCAAGTGCTGTTTTTTTATTTTATCTTTTAATGGGCTACCACATTTTATCTTGTTGTTTTTAGCTGGAATTCTATTTTAGGAAAACCTACAGACAAGCAGTGGCTGTTAAGTATGTCATGTGGAAATCATTTCACTTCAAAATACTTTCCCTTAAGAGCCAAATAAATAAGGAGTGTAAGCAATGTTTAAATACTATTAACCTGTCTTCTTTATTATCTTAACCCAATTCTCTAACATGCCACATCATTAATTGCTATGTGCTCCCTCCAACCCAGCAACTTCAACGTCAGAAATCATATGCATAACATGATAGTTTACCGTGTCATGTTTAGTTAATGGTATTTGCTCTGATAACTTGATTGCAAGTTAACTTTAGAGTCAGTATGCTTGCAAGTAATGATTTATTTATATTTTCCTGAGATAAAAAAAAACTAAATCTTTTAATGTTTCAAATAATAAGAAGATTTGAAAGTATTGCTTTTTACAGAAGTCTGTTTGTTAATTAAAAATAGAACAACAAATATGTTGCAGAGAGTTTTTTTTCTTCTTATGGAACAGTAATTAGCGCTCAGTGAGAAGATATACTCTCAGTTTAATAAACGCTCTTTGAGAGCTTCCTTTGAATTTATTATTTTGTGATCAGGAAATTAGACTGTTATTCTGGTATTCCAGAGATAAGAACATTTTCTAAAATGATCAGAAAAAGCCCTCCCTAGAGAAGGTATTTTACTGACCAAAGTGTTTACAACTTAAATGGTGACTGGAAAAAATCGTCAGTATCTATCAAGTTTAAAATCCCAAATGCAAATAAATAGCACTTGAAAAAGGAATTGTAAAAGCTTATAAAAGCTGCTTACGCAGAATGCAACATCTGCAACCATGGGTCCCCTAAACAAATCATCTAGGCATTCAGATATACAACAGCTGCAATGGCTGGTTCGTACTGAGAGTATATACATTGATATTGATATATCATTGAGGTATATGTGGCTGAAGATTTCCCTTGAATATCCCATGTCGCTTTAGTTTAATTCCCGTTATCTCGCACCTTCAGTTTCATTTATGTTTTATATTGTTAATTACGAATATGCAGTAGTTTTACTGTATACTGTATATTTACTAGATCAAATGTGACGTTCAGGGCGTGTGTCGATGGCCATTTATGACCTGCTTCTGTCCCCATACAAGTCAAAGGGAATGCAAAAAGAGACTTAAAGCAGGTTGCTGTAGCTTAGGAAATGGTAAAATGGAGGTCAGAAAAAGGTCAACTGCAGGTAAAATGCGGCTGTCAATGACTTCTGAATGATCTCTGAAATGTCTCAAACATCTCAAATTCAAGCAGAATGCACCTAAAAGCATGCTGCATCTGCTTATCTAAACTAGCCCACAGTTTATTGCAACAAGCCCTAATGATAATGGTGGTGATTGTGGTTCTATCCGTAAAGTGACACTAAACTCAAGAGGTAAATCTTAAAAATACAATCAAATACCTTAACTATTAGGAAAAATGTATCTTATTTGTGCATCACTGAGCTCTAGATCCTCAAATAATCTCTGAATTGGTGCTGACACTGCCCTTCCTTCTGGGGGGCGACTACTTTTGTTCCCCATGATCCCTGTGTGTGTTGTACAGTAGCCACCGCTCCAAGCTCACTTCTGTGATGGACTACAGTCTCACTTTCAGTTTGCTGAATTTTTTTGAGGTTGTAGCAATAGATGTTCAGATACCAAGTACCATGCTTGTACAAGTACCATGTACAAGTACAAGCACAAGTACAGATACTTTTCCAGCTCCAAGACTAGACTAGAGAACAATTCAAAAGTTAGGAGGCAGCTGTCATTTTACAGGAGCATACAGAGCTCCTGGGGTTTGTACATTCCTGTTTTAATATATATATTTTTGTTTATAAATATAAACTAGGGATGCACCGATACCATTTTTTCAGTTACAAGTACTGATACTTGTCCAAGTACTCACAGATACAAGTACTAATACATGTTTGTTTATTGTCAAGTGACAGTTTTTCTAAAACAATACAGACCAATGATTTCAGGACAGTGGTGGAGTGCCAGAGCCGGGTCCCAGCTGCAACCCCTGCAACCCCTGCAACCACTGCAACCTTGGTAGTTCTTGTGAAAATGCTAAGTATCGGCACTGGTATCTGAACATCCATTTGTAGCCTATCACAGGAGTGAGCTTGTAGTGGTGGCTACACCCTCCAGAAGGACAGTGTCAGCACCAATTCAGAGATGATTTGAGAATCTACAGCTGAGTGATACACAAATAAGACACATTTTTTATTAATAGTTAAGGTACTTGAATGCATTTTTAATATTTAACATCTGAGTTTAGTGACACTTTAAAGCAAGGTGAGGCAGTAATTCCTTTCTTAAAGTGAAACTGTACCCTCCTATCCTTTACAGCCATGAACGGCACCGTCTTAAGCTTTACTAAGTTTGCAGCCGCCATGCAGCTTGCACATGTGATGAGCTATGCCACCAGCCATTTGAAGGCTTGCAGGTTCAGTTGAGAGCTGAAATAAGCAACGGGCAACCTTGACAGTTGGTTATGCCTTCAAAATAACTGTTTTGGGAGACAGTAATATTGGTGGGTGTAGTGTGCTTTAAGCTGGACATGGGCAGTAGATGGTAGTTGGAAGTACTTCCATGTGCCCAACAACCATAGTTTTTTTTTAAATCAGGTTTGAATGCAGACATGCAAGCTCAGTTCACACAAGCATGAACATGATGTATGAGGACAAATACGCTATTCAACAATATCATAAATGTAAATATAAAAATACAAACATTCAAATCCCTATGGTACGATATAAAAAACCTTAAAGCTGTAAGAGGGAACATCATGATCGCTGAATGGATGTAGACCTAAGTCTATTTACTATACAGTCCCCCAACGTTTGTATTAGATTCAACTGTATTAAATTAATTTAAAGTGACATTATACTCTCATTTTTTCCGCCCTCCAATCCTGATTTAAGGACTTACCTTAAGTGATGCCTCTTAATCCGATCATCTTCTTTGTTACAGTAGTTTTCAGCAGTCCCTCCAGCGCTGGTGCCGGTCTCTCCACTGCGCATGCACCCGTCCACTTTCTCATGCATGGTCGTTCGGGAGCAAGCGATGGAGACACAGGTAAGTTTTTACCTATTTGGTGAATTTTTTAATTGTTTCAATGTTTTTGCATATATCTACTTCTTGCTAGCAGTATATATATATATATATATATATATATATATAAAACATTTTCATTCGTTTCATCAAAAATAAAATAATAATATTTATGGCAATGAGCCTCCGAAACCGTACACTGAAACCGCAGAACGAGCGGTGGCAAAATTGGCTGCCGGCACATTCTGCTCATGCGCGCCGCCATCTTGGGGTGTATATTGGAATACTCCAAGATGGTGGCACGCATGTGCAGAATGCACTGGCGGTCCAATATGGCCACAGCTCGTTCAGCTTGTGACATCACCATCATGAGACGTCATACGCTCAGCCTCTAAGATGGCGGCGGGCATGCGCAGAACACGACGGTGGCCAATATGGCCACCGCGTGTTCTGAAAACTTATTTAATGTATGTCCGATTATAGCTTTCGTATATTCAGGAATATAATAAATGAGTTATTTTCGGCTTTGGATAAACTGTCAAATCAACTGAAATTTGTTGATTTACAGGTTCGTCCAAATCCGCATGCACATGCCTAGTGAGTGTATCTTTGTTATTTTCAGCCCCTGACCAAAACGAGCAGTTAACCTCCAGGTAATTTCTTTTTAAAAACCCTTGCAGTGGGGCTACCCCTGCACTGCAAGGGTTAATAAAAAAAACCTGGAGTTCTTCTTAAAGAATCGGAGGCAGTCAATCCCCAGTAATCAGTGTTTATTCACACATAAAGGGAGATACAGTAGGTTTTCTAGAATTCCATTGGAGTTATGTGACCAGTTCAGGTAAACAGCTCTTAGCAGAGTGTTCATTAATGACCTGCTCAAAACCTCTATTGTTTGTTTTTGTGATTTATGCTGTATTGTGCCAGGGTGTAAAACTCAAAACTTTCCTCTTGATGTTTGTTTGTGATTCATTTTAAAACGACAGGAACTGTGATCTGAAATGATGTGTTTCTCTGGAAGTATAATCACCAGGTATTCTCCCAGAGGATCCTGTAATGCACTTTGTTTGACAGAGGAGAAACAGCCAGGCATGACTTGCAGGCATTTGACATTTATTACAAGATTTAAGAAAAGGAAGCTGTCTGTCCTCTTTCACATTTTTTGGGGAGGAAATAAGTGGAGTATTTGTTCCTTGTCTTAAAACATATTGATCCTTATGCAAATTACACAGAAACAGCACTATCTGTCAGCCAGGCAAAAGATAAATAATTCACTTTGTATACAGTGTGCATTTTCTACGCTGCCCATTTGCAAAAAAAATTGCCATTGTGCTAAATGTTGTTTAAAAGCTTTAACAGATTTTGTGAAACTAACTTCATTTCCATCCATCATTTTAAACTCTTCCTTCATCTTGTGATTTTATTGATATTTAAACTCAAGTGTTAAGAGAATAGTTCTTTTGTTTTAGGCCACAGTGTATGCCATTTTGGCATAAAAAAAATTGGTGTATGTATAGCAAAAACGTTTTTTTTTGTTGTTTTTTTTAGTTTTGGATAGAGCAGAAATCAGTTTAAACCCCTAGCAGTGTATTTTTCACTGCCAGTGTATCACTGGGAAAGTTTTCCCCAGGGAGGCAACAAAAAGTTACAGGTAATATCCTAAAGTGTTACAGGTATCCTGATTTTCAGATTTCCCCTTACCTCTTGTTATGGGGACCTAATGTGATGCTAAACTCAGGAGTTAAATCATAAAAAAGCATTCATATACCCTATCAACAAAAATGGACCTTATTTGTGTATCACTCAGCTATAGGTCCTCAAATCATCTCTGAATTAGTGGTGACACTGTACTTCCTTCTGAAGAGTGGCTAATTGTGTTCCCCATGATCCCTGTGTGTCTATAATGTCAATACAAATTAGTGTGAGATTATTGCCCATCACAGGAGTGAGTTTGCAGCAGTGGCTAGTTTACAACACACACAGGGACCATGGGGAACAAAAGTAGCCACCCTCAGGGCCGGATTTGCTCTCCCTGCCACCCCAACCCGGCGCCCGGAACGACATGTTCCGTCGGGGGACTCCACGGCGCTGCCGTCCCTCTGCTTTGTGCCGTCCCGAGGCCGGGCCTCGGTGGCCTTGTGGGGAATCCGGGCCTGGCCACCCTCCAGAAGGAAATCAGTGGTAGCACCAATTCAGAGATGATTTGAGGATCTACAGCTGAGTGATACACAAATAAGCTACATTTTTATTAATAGGGTACTTGGATGCATTTTTAAGATTTAACTCCTGAGTATAGTGTCACTCTAAACTTAAAACTAAAAGTCTAAACCTTTGGAATTACAGTGCTTCTAGGATCCACAGTTGTACATACAGGGGCCTGGTCAATTCCATGCAGCGTGTCATGCGCACAGCATTGTTGCCTTTTAGCGATAGCTGATTGCCTGCATAAGCATTAACATTTGTCCCTAGCAATGCACACAGGCCGAGGAGGGTATTTAAACTCCTTCCCTTATGGTAGTTGGTGCTGTCACTTCTTGTCAGCTACTTTGTCCTTGAGATTATCATTGCTCTACCTTGCTTGTAGTTCCCCCAATTGCCTGACTTGCCAACCCTGCTCATTTCTGTTACTCTTGCTGCTGCCTGCCTGAACTTCTGCCTGCTATTTGACTGCCTAAATTTGTCTGCTGTCTGACTTGACATCTGTCTGCCTCTACCTCAGCCTGAGTCTTAACCAGCTATAGTGTTGTTGTCTGCCTCCAAATCATAGCCACTCTGCTCCTATCATCTAATTTGTGAGACAATCCTAAGACCCATGAACTGCTAACATCTTGTATCCCAGTGGCCACTAGGGTCATTACCCCATCACTCCTTGCAGGGTGCTCTGGTGAAGACCAAAATGCCACTTAGACCTTGTGCCTCCGGTGAGCCCACATCACCTGTCAGGGGTGTCACCTGTAGCATTTGCTTCCAACTAGATTTCTTTCTCAGTGACTGGTCACCAGTACAAATAAAGTGGTAAATCTCCCTCATTGGGACACAGAGGGTTTAACCCTTCTGCACTGTATCCAAACCTAAAAAAAGGTTTTGCTTAGGGATATATTTTAACGTATTATGTTTGACAGGTATATTGTTAGGCCCATTGCAGACCTGAGCAATCCGGGACGTGCAATCATGCACAATTGCAGACAGCGTTTGCAGCATGCCCCCATTGAATTCAATGGGGTACATCCACACGGCAATCGCAGAAAAAGGTACCTTTGCTGTGTTAGCCGTGATCGTGCTCGGATTCACGGGCGGAATGGCGGTAGGAAACCACACGATCCGCCCGGCGCGACTTGGGTGCCATTACAAAATAGCACCCATGCCGTGACCGTGTGGCAATCCACTAGATATCGTGCATGATTACCACACAGTCACAGATTGCCGAGGTGTGCACCGGCCATCAGGGTCTATAAACCTCACCAATCGTTTTGAAATGTGGTACAAAATTATCAATATGAGCAAAACAAAGTTGTTCTAAAATTGTATTTTTATAAATGGCTAGTTCATATAAACATTATGTTTAAGTGAATGTTATGTTTTTTTATATTCCTTGCTAACTCCAGATCTGGTATATATAGGCGAACGTACTGAAGCACAAGTGTTGCAGGTGTTGTACTTGCAACTGTTGTCCCCTCACCCATCAATATCCACTTGTTGAAAATATAGCTCACTCACTACAACATTAAATAATGAAATGAGCAGTTGTGCTGATCATTAATCATCTGCCTTTCAGAGGCTGAACCACACTGTACACTTTCTTGCTAAAGAAGGGCACGTAATATGTTGTGCCCAAGAGGAGATCGAGAAAAATGACAGCATGTCCAACTACTTGCACTTTCTATTCATGCAGAGGTTTGCTTATGGGTTTATGGGCCAGAGAGAGTAGAGGAAAAAATACAGAGTAATAGAGAGGGATGCACTGGTAAAGAAAAAGGTACAGCAGGAAAAATGCTGCACAGAAAGGTAGAGAAGGGATATAAAGAGGTGAAAGTGGAGAGCTGGAAAAAGAATACACAAAGTTTTTTTGCTGTGTAGATGAAACTTTGGATTCACTTTTTTTTATCTCTTGATGGATTTCCTTGGCGTTCTCTTTTTGTCTGCTATTTTTACTATGAAAACAAAAGATTATTTTCTTTATGCTCTACTCTTACTGTTGTCTAGGATCTCTTTAGGGTCTTGTTGTTTATCATTATGTGAGTTACAGGCACATCTGATCGTGAAAAATAATTTAATGTTGCAAAATATTATTGCAAACTAGGCTACATTTTGGAAAGATAATGAATTTTGGGGCCTATTTTTGTAATGAAAAAATTACAGGCACCATTTTAGTAGTAGAACTCGACCCTTAGTTGCTGTCTTTTATGGACACAAAACCCAATATCAGACACAAGTGGGAGCGTTATTTTGCTTTAATTCCCTTTCTCATGTTGCGTAAGAGGAGTTTTGAACAGCCTTGGGCAAGTGTGGTTCAATAGTGAATCTCCACACAATTACATCCTAAGGGTGAGAATTGTCCATACAAAGGTCCGAAAAAATATTATGCTTCCCCGTTTGTAGTCCTCAGAGACAGAGGAAAACAATTTAATTAATAATAGACATCCCAGGCTCACAAGATTTCTGGTGAAATCAATAGGTATTTGTTACACTTAACAATCAAATCTAAATAATCGCTATAAATGGTATTTTTAACAGACCAAAAGGGACCAAACAGGAAGGGTTTACATTTCCTTCACCAAGTTCCACTGTTTTTGAATATGGTTCAATTGTAAATTATACAATTAAATGTACACACCTGAGAACATAGTTTTGATAAATTCCCCTCCAGGAGTATTTTAGGACATGTAATGCCTTTAAATCACTGAAAGGATTTACCTATTTTTAGTATTGAAAATTTTTTGGCTAGCACCTTTCTACCACAAGTAAGTCAATATCACTGTTTTGCCTGCTGATTGTTTATATCTAGCTCAGTTATGTCACTGATTAATTATTCCAGAAGGAAGCCATATTTTCCCAGTGTCCTCATTAGTATATTTTGATCTACTCAACATTTCCTCAGGGCTCACTGCTACTAATGATGCACTTCATTTAACACAATGACAGAATTACTAATTCTCTCAAAATTAGTTTTGTTCTCTGTAGAGTTAACAGTGTACAAACATCCTGTAAAGAAGGGCAAGCTCTGTGATGACATGACACCATGCATTAGGAGAAATAACAGCCATTTACTGACAATCACTGGATTGTAAAGCAGTGTGAAGGAAGTTACTTTAAATTTACTTTTTTGTTGTTTTCATGACAAAATTAAGTTTGTGCTGTTATCGAATAACAAAGTTAAAGTGATGGGACCATTTTATACTTTGCATTTCTTTATTATTCCATAATATGATAAGGATTTGGCCTAGTAGTGCTGTAGTCAAGAATACAGATGTTTACTGTCACAGCAGTTGTGTATTTTACTCACAGTTCTCTCCGAGCAAATACTATTTTTCAGCTCCATCATCTTGTGATTCTCTTTTAAAGCTAGTAGCACATTATGTAAAATGTACTGTTTATGCTATACTTTTTTTACTATATATTGGGGTTTTCTAGAGGCACATACTCATTTGATCATGAAAAAAACTTGTGAAAACCTCAATATATATAGGGAATGTGTGGAAATAATTTATGATATAGGGGGTGAGGAACGTGGACCACCAGTCTGGGCAACCCGTAGGGGTATATTGGTTGCATTTAAACGTAAAATTTATCTAAACCCAAAAAGAAGCATTTAATATATTGCAGCTTACCAATCCTTAAATGTGGTGACTGCACTGGTTTTCTTTTTTAAGCTTTTTTCATTTATTTCCACCTGGTGACCTGGCCAGTAACACCTGTCCTGTCTTAGGGTGGCTCCACTAATTGAAGGAGCCATGGAGCTCACTTGGACAACGTCATTGTCATCCTGTGGAGAGAGTATTAGATACTCTAGCAGACTTAGTTGGACTTGACTAACAAATTAAATCTGAACTCCAGCTAACACTTTTTAAGCAATGTTATTTTACTGTTGAAATAAATGTTTGCATAAATTAACGAAAGCTAACTATTGTAAGCAACCCTGCCAGTGTTAGATAGTTTGTCTCAACCTACTTTTGCTGACCAGCTTGGTCTGTTGGAAGTTGAAAAAGAACAGCCTTACTGACCGGATCACCAGAGTATAATAAAGGCACACAAACCTAAAAAAAAGAAAGCTAATACAGCCACCACATCAAAGGGTTGGTTAACTGCAATATATTTAATTTTTGCTTTTAGGTTTACATATGCTTTAACTAAGTGTCAGGATCCAGAGCACCCCCAGGTGGCGCTGAAGCCAGGTCCTGCAGTTCCTGTGCTCGCCTGCAGGTGTCTCCAGCACCCAGGAACTGTCAGGAACCTGCAGCTCCAGTACTCACCTGCGGGTGTGCCCCAGCTGTGAGTGATCATTCCATCACCTGGTACTTCCTGGGAGGTTATTTAGGCCCTCCCTGCAGTCAGAAAGATGGCTCAGTATTGCGTCGCCTGCACCTGACTGACTCCCATGTCCTGTGCCTTGGAACCTGAACCCTGCTTCCTATCTGCAAATCTGTCACTGACCCGGCTTGTTACCTGACCACTCTTCTTGGATCCTGTTCCTGTACCGTGCTGCTGCCCTCCTGTTAACGACCCGGCTTGTACCTGACCACTCTTCCTGTATCCTGAGGCCTGCTGTCTATCTGCAGTCCTGTTACCCCTCCTTGTTGCTGTTCCCCCTGGCTGTAGGTGTGTTTGTCCCAACCGTGGTTTTTGTTACTTCACTGCTAAACCTGTGAGGGGTTGAGGGGGTTTGTAGTTTTGTTTGCTGTGTAACAAATAAACTGTGTGCATATAACCCTATCCAGTGTGTGCATATTAATTTGGTCATCCTGCGTGGGTACCTACATGTGGTGTGAGGACGCCTGTGCATGGTACCCTGACAGAATACTGAGCCAGCTTCCTGACTGCAGGGAGGGCCTAAATACCCTCCCAGGAAGTTCCAGGTGATGGAATTATCACTCACAGCTGGGGCACACCCGCAGGTGTGTACTGGAGCTGCAGGTTCCTGACAGTTCCTGGCTGCTGGAGACACCCGCAGGCAAACACAGGAACTGCAGGATCTGGCTCCAGCGCCACCTGGGGGTGCTCTGGATCCTGACACTAAGGGACTCTGTCATGAAGAAAAAACTTGTATGGTTTATTTAATGGATGCAGCCATTCCCTAAAAGTGTGCTGCATATTATTTTCAAGGCATTGATTCACATGTAGGGTATAATTTTACTTTTCTAGAACTAGTATGTGACATAACAGGAAGTCAGTTATCGCCTCCTGTTTTTGCAGTTTAAGCACACTGACGCTTGTGGAAGAGCCTTTTTATCACCTGTTGTCTGAAAGGAGTTTTTCCTGGTTCTTAGCTCCTAATAATGTTGGATATTAGAAAGTGTTTTGCTTTGAAGTAGAACTCCACCTTGATTTTTTATTTTAGTTTTTTTATAGGGTGAGAATCTCTGCCAGGTTTTTATTATTAGTGTGAAAGGAGGAAAGTTTTTTTTAATTATTGAAAGTCACTTTCCACTAAACCATCCTGTTTTTATGTGTTCAAAAGGTCCCGCTTCAACAAGGTATGGTATATGCCGGCTATCTGGCTATGGGATTATCTATCTAATATGCTTTATGTACTGTAAATGGCTTTTTACAGCTTGGTATTGCACTTTATACATGAACATCAGCACATCAGCATTCTATATTACAAGGGGATTAGAAGCCATTATAATTTTGTGTGCACTTACCATTTGCATGTCTATTCTCATATGACTATCTCTAAGACTGTATCCCTGTGGATGATAATTCTGTACATATATTGAGGGGCAGGCTCTATTCAAAACATTCCTTCTTTCTCTAGTGCAACTTTATGCTTTAGACATGTTTTTTTTTCTGTAGGCGATGCAGGATACAGATTGAATTTTAATCAATTTTAATGTACATGGGGCAGCTTCTTTTCTATAGTTTGTAGGATGGAGAGACTCAGAGATTGTGCTGTGAGAAGTAAAATTTGTGAAGTAAGAGTAACCTGAAATGAGGGTCATAAAGTGGTAGAATTTAGCTCTCCTTTGCTGGATTTATACAATTCTTCTCCAAGGCAGAGCAAGGATCGGTACCAAAAATAATGTTTTCCTTTAATGAATAATAACAGTCAGATGCTTTAAAATCCTTTCTATTTCATTTCTAATTCTTTAAATAACCTTAAGAAGCAGCTGATACAGCCAGCTGAACTAAACAAATGTTACCCACAGTTCAGCAATTTAATTACAAACAGAAGGAAACCAAGAGCTCGGCATCATTTCTAAGAGGTCCTCGGAGAATGAGGGGATGCTGAAGCAATTACAAAGTAGCTGGAACATTATTTACAAGGCAGACAACAACCACACAGTCAGAAACAATCCATAAGCATGAACAGGGGTGGAAGGAAAAGCAAAACAGAAAATTTGATAAAAAAGAAAGTAAAACATATAGTATGCATGTTTATTCATTAAGCAAAGAGCAATGTTCAAAATCAGAATTCTTATTTCACTGAGCACACGTTAGTAAACTATAGTTGCATTACTATGGGTTATTGCACTGTGTACATAACTGGTCCCTGTGGCCCCTAATAAATGAGATTGGTCAGGTTGTTTACTAGACATGTGCGATTCGTTTCGTTCCGAATCGAAATTCGGACGAATTTTCGTAAATTCGGACATTCGAATGTATCCGAATTCCGAATTACAGACATAACGCATGCAAACGAATCCGAATTTCCATTTCCGAAATTCGGTAGCATTCGCACGAACGTTCGTTTCGTTTTCTGTTCTTATTCGTTTCTTATTCGTTTCGTTCGTTGGAGCAAAGTGACATTAGAGAAGGAGAAAAAATATTTTTTCCCCCTCAAATGTCACTTTTGCTGCAAACGAATAATAAACGAATAAGAAACGAATAAGAACAGAAAACGAAACGAACGTTCGTACTAACGCTACCGAATTTCGTCCGAATCCGAATTCCGAATCCGAATTGACTTTCACACCCGAATCACGAAAAACGAAATAACACAAATCCGAATTTAAAACGAAAAGAAACGAATTTTTTGGCAGTGCACATGTCTATTGTTTACTAGAGTCAGTCTACAATAAATAGTACTGTGTTGACATGTAGTAATGAGCTTAGGTTTGGACCAAACTGTGTCCAAACCTCAGCTCATCGGAACGCTGAAGGAAGCTCCTTCTGCTGCCACACAATGAGCTGTGGCTGAGGAATTCCTCACCCACAGCTGCACAAAAGCAAAGGGGTGAGATGCTGTGATGTAATTGAGCTTAGATGGCATATGGTTATATTTGTTCAATGAAAATGACCTAAAATATATATGGTTATATAAGGTCAATGATATATATGGCATATGGTTATATAAGGTCAATGATGTTAGCACAGGCACCCCTACCCTTTGTTTATCTGCAGCTGATTGGGAAGGTGACATGATGTCAGGTTCAGAGGAGCTCAGGTTCGAACTCGGTATCATTAGGTAAAAATTAGAATGTATTATTTCAGAGACAATAGTGAGAAATATTGTAAAGACATTATGCACACTATGCAAGTTGCTTTAGTAAGCCACAACTTACGAGGCAGGTACCAGGCAGGTTTTATTGTAAAATCAAAATTGTGTGCTATTGAATCCCAAGTAGTCTGCAATCGGGCTTGTATGCTGTGGCTGGAAAAACATCTACAAAGCATCCATGAGGATGTCACCGCCACTGCAGGTCCTCCTTTCAGTGATCTGAGGATCATGGGCACATGAGGCATGAGAGGGGATCCTGCCACTATCTGGAAGGATGACCAAGAGGTTCTTCTTCAGTACATCTTCTAAGAGGTGCATTTTATAATTGGCAGATGCACAACCTGTTCACCCCCTACTAGCTGTACATTCACAACCTTTGCCTCTCTCTTTAGGGCTGAATGACAACAGGGAAATTGATGATATGGTGCTTTGGTGCACTTATGAGAATTATGAAAACATGAAATTAAAGAAAAAAAAAACACACACACAAAAAAATAGCTGCCCAACAGCTAAACAGCAACTGAAGTTGTTGAGGACACACATGAAAAGGCAATAAGTGCTGACTGTGTATAGCACTGTATATAGCACTGTTCAGCAATGTATGGTATAGTAGCAAATATCTCTACATGCATACACTTTGTCAGCCCTTCCTATCTACTCCAAGAGGACATAAATATCCAGGTCTGACCATGTGAAAGTCTCCTTCTCCCCCCGGGTCTCCTGCCTGGGAAAGAGCTGTCTGATCAGGCCTGAAGCCTGCAGGTAGACAGGTGTGGACCCAGTAGGGGTCAGGAATTGTTCCTGGGATGGAGAGCCAAGGAGGAACGTCACCTGCTGGAGGTAAGGGTGGGCTTGAACCTCACAGGGAGTCTGGTGTCCCATCCAGGGGAGATCTCAAGCATGTCTGCCATGCAGCTAAGGTTTTCTGCCACAGTGTCACCACAATTACGATTTAACGGCCCTTTGCACCAAGTTCTGTGTTATCCTATATGTCTGCACCCCTATACCCTCTCTCCCTAATTTTGCAGTTCATGGAATAAAGCATTGGAAAATCCTGAAAGTGACTGGCACCTAAGTTCTTTACTTTTGCTTTCACATCTTACATACCGGCTAAGGACTCATCCCTGAAGTAAAATGTCAGCTCTTCCTGCCCCTAGAAGTTGGGGGTGCTACAGTAATATTTAATGTAATAGTTTTGCATTAGAGTCCCTGAATTACTTTATTATGCCAATTACATGAACCTTTATTGTTTCCTATTACAAATCCATGAGCAGGCCTAGGTCTGCACAAAGGCAACATTTGTTTGTGACTTTACTTTTACATAGTATACACTAATTTATATTTTTGTACCTATGGCACCAAAGGTCTGTGGCCATTGGAGGTACCACGATTCCCTGGGTTAAACCAGAGATCATGTATTTCATAACACAGACGTTATAATTAATGATTTACATGTATACCTTACACATGGGCATAAAACGGCAAACCTAATTCATGCGTGCTTGGCTTGTATTTACATCAATAAAATAAACATCAAAACATTGCCCTGAATGGGGATTTTTCAGGTGCCCTTAAGTGCATACAGAGATACAAGAATATATGAATATTAAAAATGTACATTTAAATATGTAATTAAAGCCGCCACACACTATTCCTAATGGTCCCTGGGAAGAGGTCTATGATCTGGAATTCTGAACATGGGAAGATATAGTATATCTCAAATATGTTAACAGATGTGCTTGTGTTCAATGTAACAAAATATGACACTATGAAAATATGATTTATGAATGTATAAGCCTTGCTTTTATTCATCACTTTTATAGGATCATTTTTTAATTAAAATTTTGTATTGAATACAAATTTGTACATTTAGTACATTTTCATATCCATATATTTTTGGAAAAAAATACGCTCCCAAACAGTACAATAAGGTTTTTGAGTAGTATTTTTCTTATACGTTTAGGGATGTTGCTACCATAATGTACCATTGTTTTCCTTGCAAACATAGTTAGTACGTACATCAAGCATATTTTGGGCAATTGCTTTTCTTGTTGAACTCTTTGTTAAAACTGAATTCCAGTAAAATAGCTAAATATCCAGTTAAACAGCATAAATGCTGTCTTCTCTGCCCAAGGCTTTTGAATTCTGTGCAATCTGTTCTGTGACCCAGACAAACCTGCCAAGCAGCACATCCAGGTCATACACTAAGACAGGGGTGGGCAAACTCCAGCCCTCAGCTGTGGTGGAACTACAAATTCAATGAGGCATTGCAAGATTCTCACAGCCACAGACATGACTCCCGGAGAGAGATGCATCATGGGATTTGTAGTTTCACCACAGCTGGAGGGCCAGAGTTTGGCCACCCCTGCCCTAAGATATCTCAGCAGATTATACTGCTGTTTTGCAATGTATCCTGTTCCAGGACTGCTCCACCAAGTGGTTGGACAATAAAGAAACAGGAGCACACTGATAAGTTTATCATTCTGCTGTTTTCTCTTTTCTAAAACTGTATATCTACCAGCCGTTAAAGTGAGCTGTTAAAGTGACGATGAAGAAGCTACTTCATCCTCACCCTTGCCTAGGTAAGGATGAAGTAATCCCTGGCTGCCCGCATCTTCCTGGGGTATCCACGTCAGGCATCCCGGAACACTTCAGGACAGTCTACAGATCATGTGCATGCACAGAGGCATATTATCAGGGAGAGACAGCCACCTCCCAAATCCAAGAAAATGCTGTGGAACCTTTTGGGTGCAAGGAAGACAGCACTGGGCTACATGGGTAAGTATTACTTTTTTTATTATATCCTACAGCCACAGTGCTTAACATGGCTGACTTTAGTTTTGAGAAGGTAGGTGGAAACTCTTCTTTAACAACCCATGATACCCACACAGTATTTTATTTTGCTTGTGCGCGTAATGAGCATCAGTGAAAGCAGCAGAATTATCTAGTATGGGTAGTTCTACCTCATTTATTCCAAGTGATCTATTTTACACAAATGGACATTGAAGTTATTTTTCAAGCAATAATAATTTATAATTAATACATAATGCATTAAGGCCCCGATCACACCAGATCCATTGACATCTGTTTAAAAACCCAAAAATGTATGGGTGTGAATGGGACCAGTTCCCACCGCTGCATTCCGTTGCAGTGCACTAAAAAAAAGTAGAGCATGCTCTACTATTTTTCAGTGCAACACAATGCAATGCGTGAAAACATATGCAAAAGCAATAAAAAGTAAGTTAAAAAAATGCAGAGAAGTTTGTCCACTTGGGACATGCTATTTGAAATAAAGATTGGCAAAAAAGAAAACAGACCTCCGTTTTAAAGTCTGATTTGAGTTTGAATGGACCGTAAAACTGCATTGCTAAATGAAACCTGGCTATATTAGTTCTTTTATTAGAAATAATTGTATAAATGTATGTTCAAATGATAGAAGAAAAATAACATATTTTGAGCACATACCCTGGTACCTAATCATGTTACCGGCCAATGATCCTCTGGTCCCATGATGTCATGTTTATGACATCATGGAAACAAATACACAGTTGCTATAATGGCTGTGTGAAATAACAGAACCTCTTACTATAGCAGTCATATAATACGTTGGTATCGGGAAACCTGTCCATTACATTTTCTCAGTAGATTTTAGTATATAATGGGAATCTATACACTACCATTACAGAGTTATATGCTAGCAAACTGTCATATTCCGTAAGTTTTTTTCACTGTGTAATTTGTGAATCAGACCTGTGTTATTACTCAGTTGACAAAACATTACTCGTTTTAGTCTATATACTGTATGTCTTATCTTTTCTTAAAACAGTGTTTTTTAGGATGCCCTGCCCATAGCTTATCCCGGTTTACCTGTTAAAATACAAAGTTTTGTGTACATAGCTTACCCTGCTGTGGGAGATGGTGGTGGTGGAGGTTGCCCCTACCAGGGGGAAGTTCCTAACCATAGGTCTAGAGGTCTAAAACATTTATGGAGACCGCAATAAACAGAAAACGTACTGAAAATGTATGCAATGAATAAAAAAGTAGGAATTTTTGTATGAAATTTACAGAACAAAATGAAATGTGTTCTCAGTTAGCATGTATTAATGATTATTACCAATTAATGACTGTTACTTTTTGTTCTTACTTTCATTAACTTCTCTGTAATGGTTCTGTTCTCATTTTGATTTATTATAGTGTATAATTAGCAGATGACAAAAATAATTGAATTTGGAATTGATTTGGTATTTACAGATAATTGGAAAGTAATAGAGGGATTGTTATATCAGTAAAACTGCTTTGGGAATGTAAAATGTGTGTTTGTTGTGTTTAGGGTGGAAAGTATTTGGCAAGATGTTGTAAAAATTAATCAAGACATATTATTTAAGCAGCATATTTTAAATGAAGGGCTATTTTTCATTTCTAAGGGGTGTATTGCTGTCTGCTCTCTGTTATACTCTGTAAGGTTGTGCACACATGTTACTGCCTATTCATACGATTCTGACCATGGAGTGGAGCCAGCAGTTCACTGTACAGTCCTCCACCTCTTTTTCATTTTTATTGAGCTTCACAGCTTTGGCCCTGAAGCAAGAAGAGCACAGGGCACATTTATGAATTACACCCCTGTGCTTTATACATTTGTGTTGTGTGTGTTTTTAATGAGTGGTATGGATGTAACACTGCTTTTTTAAATGGACCCAAAATATGTAATAAGGTGTCAATCTGACAGACAGGCAACTAGCATTTGCAGAATGAGGAGTCTGCAGTGGCAATCTCTATTTGTCTCCTGGGAAAGGTTTTCCTAAGGGACGATTAGCATTATCAGTAAATGACAGCATGCTGTTCTTATCACCCCACTTGAACTGACTACTCACTGCAGCCTTATCACAGATGTATTCTCCCAATCCATAACTGGAAATATGTCAGGGAATCCTTTGGCATTCTCAGGTCCTGGGGACAGCTCATATGCAAAATTAAAGTTGCAGCAGGGGCTTTTCTTCTCTGATCTATATGCACTGCGAAAGCTGCATAAAAGAAAAGTACTGAGAAAAATATGGAGAACTTTCACTGCTGCCTTCTACTTTTGAAAATACTATTTGCCTGACTGTCATGCTGATACCATGGCTTTGTCATCCTATAAACTTCTCTTAGCAGAGTCTTCCTTTAAGAATACGGGCAATGCCAGCCTGTGTGGTGCACCTAGGCTAGGGGAAAAGGGAACATTTCCCCCCTAGACACTACTAATAGGATTTTTTTGCTGGTGTCCCTTAGGGGAGATACTTCATTATTCAGACCTCAGTAAGAGCAGGAACTATAGTCAGTTACACATGTTGGATATTATATGGCTACCTGGCAACAGAGTTACAAATATCTTTTGTGGCTCAGCAATGTCATGTGACAGAATCCAAAGAGCCACCAAGTAGGCTGATGCTGAGAGATATAAAAAAGGTGTGTCACAATAAATCATGTTTTTAGAAATATATGCTTGTACCATGAAAGGACTAATTGATTGTGTTTGCTTCCCACCCCAGGCCAAAATTTGCAAGTCATCCCTGGAGGGAGCTCTTCCATGGCCCCCACAGAGCTCCAACATGACAGGCCATTTCTCAGCAGCATAGGACACCAGCCACCTTTCAAAGAAATAAAGATGGAATAGAGGTGGTAGTTCACAGCATTCTGCACACAAATGTGGTAGGTAAGTATACACAACCAGAAAAATGCAAAGAAAAGCAGCGCCAGAAGTTATCATATACAGTCTTGGCGACAGAATGGATATGATGGCATCTATGCGGGAGGCAGCTCCAAAAACAGTCGGGGAGACTGGAGGCACTACAAGACAAAAACGAGAGGGGCGCCTTCTCCTAGTGCAGATACATTTTATTTTTCAGTACCAACGTGACACGTTGGTACACTGATCTGCACATAGGATACATCTGACAGACTGCCACTGCATCAGTCCGGCTTTTGCCTTTACATTGTGCCTAAATGCTTGTGATCTTCCACTCTTGTGAGTATTCATTTGATTGATTTTGTTCCACTGTTAATTGAAAAATAAAATTTATCTGCACTAGGAGAAGGCGCCCCTCTCGTTTTTGTCTTGAAGTATACACAACCAGTTAAAACTTTCGAGAGCAGACAACTTTCAGTCCTTTTTTTGAGACCCTTGAAAATTTGTAGTGGCACCTACACTGCATCTTGCTGATGGCAAAACACAGCTGACAGCACAACCTACACATAGCAAAGCATGGAAAGCTTGCAGTGAAAAATGGAAGCTGAGACTGTGACATTCTGAGGAGGAGGAATGGCCAGACAAAGCTTGTTTTCTGACAGAGGCATAAGGACACTGTATTTTTGCTTCACCACAGAATATGTCGTAGTCTTTCTAACATTATATTTGCACATATTTCGAGGCCATTTTAGATATAACAATAGAGCTTAGGAGAATTCTACTTTAATTGCCTTACTGGCCACCACACTTTGAGCTAATAGATATGTGTATTTTGCAACACTG
Organism: Nanorana parkeri; assembly: GCF_000935625.1. Classification (NCBI taxonomy): domain Eukaryota; kingdom Metazoa; phylum Chordata; class Amphibia; order Anura; family Dicroglossidae; genus Nanorana; species Nanorana parkeri. Next base: position 44,185 of record NW_017308652.1, read on the forward strand.
ATATCAGTTATACAATAATGTAAAATTAAATTAGTTCATGCAGTGCATTAGTAAAATGCTTTTGCATCCCATAATACAATTTAAATTAAAGTGGATTTAACCAGTCGTTCAGTTTTAACATTAACACCAGCGGAACAATTAATACAATTTCTCTACAAAGATTAAGGTCTTACAAAGGTAGGGCATGGCAGAGTCACGTTGTCAGCAGTATTTTTGAGCGTCAGTACACTGGAATATTCCCTGAATAGCATATAAAACGATAAAGGTATAAATTCTAGGGTCTAGGGATACAAGTGGCAAGAATTGCTATGAAAAAGGCTTGTTTCTTTATCCAGTTTTCACCACTTTCTGACTGGCCCTTGTAGTAAAACAGGTCAGGGGAGCTATTACTCTGAATGGACGTTTAAAAACCTCCCTAGGTTTGCAATGTGTGCATGAGCCAGTCGCTCGCACAATATCTGTGATTGCACTCTAATTATACAGTGCAGATCACAGGAGAAATCACAAGAACTAGTCGCAGTGGCTCTGTATCTTGTGAGCACTGTAAAGCAATTACACGATCACAAGTAGAAACACTGACTTTGTTAACACACATTCAGCATTCTCTTCCTCTCACAATAGCAAGGAAAGGAATGAGAATTGTTGCTCTCCGGTACAGTGAGTTAATTTACTGTGTTTTTGTACCAGCACTGTCACTAACCACTGATTGGTGAGAGGGTGTGATGTAACATCCACTGATCACCAACAATTTGGGATAGGGGGCATTTGCTAGAAGCAACTACAATTGATTCTGGGGGAAGGTATTTTACTGCCAATGACCACCAAAGGTTTGGTGTGTGTGAACTGATTTACTGCCGCTGACCATCATGATTGGAGGAGGGGAGATTTTATTGCAAATCTCACTTATTATAATGCTTTTGGGGGGATTGAGTGCAACATGCCTACTTTTTGCCTGAAAACCTTTATTTTAACCTTCTAATGACCATTGTAGTAAAACCGATGCTTGGGTGACCTGTTCTTCTGAGAGGACCTTTTTAAAAATGTTTTTATGTGGACTGTGTTATCTATGACATCCAACCACTGTACGCAATGCAATTTCAGAGTAAACGCAATTTCATCTTCCAAGAAACTCTCTTCCACTAATAACAGAAGACTTGCGCTTGGCTTCCGTGAACAACTTTTGCAGGCTAAGATTATCTTAAAGAGGAACTTTAGGGATGAAAAAGTTAATAATTGCAGTGGGACTACCCCACACTGCAAGGGTTAACTGCTTGTTTTGGTCTAGGGCCTCAAATAAAACTAATATACTCACCTGATATACTATCCATGATCCCATCTGGCTGCTAAAACGGTCACCCCAGCCTCTTCTCCCTTGGGCTGTGGTGGTCAAAGCCCTGCTGACATTATCACATCTAATGCAGTCCATTCACCTGCATTTGATGTGTGGACACCAAGGAACATATCACAGGTGGAGTGGAGGGGGAGAAATATCAGCACTCTCTTCTGCAGGACTGAGGATCAGGTGAGTATATCTTCTGAATGCTGGCCCCTAGAGAAAAACAAGCAGTTTACCCTTGCAGTGCAAGGTTTACCTTTCTACAGTCCTGGAGTTCTTCTTTAACCACCTCAGTAACAGCATGTTTCTTCACTTCCCCCCAAAAAAAAAATTGTGGCTACAAAATTACATCACCTTGGGGTAAGTTATTTAACAGAAAGCATGAAAAACAAGGTTTTTTAATGTTTGGAAATTATTTATTTTTTTACAAACTCATCAATGGGGACAGCAGTATTGGGCATTACTAAAACCAAGTATCTTGAGGAAGACGTGAGGGCACAACAAGAAGTTGGAGGGGATGAGGTATAATTGTAAACTGCTTAAGGGGTATTTTACTTTGAGAGTGGCAAAAAATGTGGACTTCTCTTCCACAGATACTGTAGCTGTATCAGCGGGAAACATAAACTGCTTAAAAAAAAACCTTTGATGAGTTCCTCAGTTCACAGAATGTACAGGGTTATTGAAATTATGAGCAGTACACACAGTTGAACCTGATGGACCTTTGTCTTTATTCAACCTCACCTTCTATGTAACTATGTACTCAGTTTAACCTTTACTGCTCTACAGTTCAGCAGGCTGTTTATTAGACATGTGCACTGCCAAAAAATTTGTTTCGTTTCGTTATGTTCCTGGACAGGACTGTGCTTTTTGTCAACTGATTCTGTGTTTCATGTTCTCTCTGTCTCCAAAAGTGGAAAACATCTTTAAGGTTTATTTAGGCAGGTGTGTTTTCCCCTGTGTTGTGATGTCAGCAGATTCCCTTGACTTCCATGGAGTAGTGTGGATGACAGTTCAAAGGCTGCGTTTGACCCGATTGTGTTGTGTTTCTTCACAACAGGTCCTTTTTAAAGTGCATTGGAATCGCAGCCAAAGCAGGTTAAACAGTCTTTTCTTGTAACATTTTTCTTGTTGCATTTGAACACACGCACCTGAGCACCTCTATTTCAGTGGTGTTTGGCATCCTTAAAAATAAAAGAGTGTACCACACAACATTTTGACCCCCCCCCCCCCACACACACACACACTCCCACAAAAAAATAGTCATATTTGTAGGATTTTATGGTTCTAACATAAGTAACAAAAATGTCACAAACTTAATGATTGGATTGAGACTTAAATGGTGATCCCATGTCATAATAAGTAACAGTGCTATTTCAGTTTTACAGAATATATTAGAAAAGTTTATCTTTTTTTTTTCAGTTAGTATGAACCTTTAATGTTTTATGGTGAAAGGGGTTGAGGAAGATTTTATTAAGCATTTCTACAGCTGATACATAGACAGGTGTTTCGAAAGTGAACAGACTGCATTTCACACTGTATAATAAATCATGCATGTTTGCCTTGATTTGCTACTGCATTACTCAATGAAAAATTGTTGAGGTTACGGGTTCGGACACAGTTAAAGACAAGCAGAGCCGATATCGCATATCTTTGGACTTTGCTGGAACACAGAATAAAGAAATAATTTTTTGGGCGTCTGTAAAAAAACGTATTTATATGCAATTGTGGACTGTTTAGGAATCTAAGGGACCCCTAAAACAAGTTCACCAGAGAGGAAGCGACCACCTACATTTTCCCCATGGGGGAGTAGGTATGTTTTACAGATTCCTCCCCCTTTGCCAACACCTCCTCCTGGGCACCAGAAATGCTGTAGAGCCCAGTACCCATCAGCATAAGGGCACCAGTGCTTTGTGAAAAAGGGGCCCCCATTTTTTTTAAAGTGCCTCCCCAATGCTATATGGCATGTGGGCTGATCACATAGAGGGACCTGCATGCCTGCTGTTCCTTGCTATGGACATGAAAGCACTTTTAAAATACACATTCCCCTCACCCAACTAGAACATTGATCTGTAAAAAATAAGTCAAGGCAACTGGACTTGCTGTACTTTTCTTGAAGACGTTTCACTGGTCATCCAACCAGCTTTCTCAATTCAGAATGACTTGTACAAAAAATTATCTGAAAAATACAGCAAGTCCAGTTGCCTTGACTTATTTTTTACAGATATACCATGAGCTGGATGACATACTAGGAAATTGTTTCAATATTGTGCAAGGCGAAAAATAGGTGAACGTTGGACATTCTCTGAGTGATAAACAGGATAAATAGTACAGTAAAGCCCTTTATCCAATGTTCCTATCAAACACTGAACAGATGTTGATCAAATGTTGTATGCATTTTTCACCCAGTAAACATTAAGCAATATATTTGTGCATGACAAAAATGTTGTTTAGTTTTCGTCTCGTTTCTATTCAGATTTTTTTTCCATTTTCTGAAATTCAGATTCATTCAATATTCGGATTGATCCGAAGTTTTTGTTTTTAGAATTTTTAAATTTGAAAAAAAGAAACAGTGCGGGGTCCCCCTTCAATTTCTACCAGACCCTATAGTCTGGTAGGAATTTTAGGGGGGACCTCATGCCAAAAAAAATTGTATGGGGTCCCCCCATAAAATCCCTTACCAGACCCTTGATCCGAGCAACAGCCTGGAGGAGCAGGAAAGGGGGGGCAATCTTGCACCCCCCTCTTGCAACATACCAGGACACATGCCCTCAACATGGGGAGGGTGCTTTGCCGGGGGAACCCCCTGGCAAAGCACTCCTGACAAATAACTTTAAAAAACATTTTTCTTGTTGCATTTGAACACACGCACCTGAGCACCTCTATTTCAGTGGTGTTTGGCATCCTTAAAATGATCATTTTTTAAAATTAAAAATAAAAGAGTGTACCACACAACATTTTGACCCCCCCCCCTCCCACACACACACACACTCCCACAAAAAAATAGTCATATTTGTAGGATTTTATGGTTCTAACGTATTTTTTTTACTATTTTTATACTATTTTACTCTTATGTAGTGAATGAGTAAGGGTAACAGCTACCCCCTTCTCATTCATGAGAGGAGGGGCCGCATATTCAGATAAGCCCCCGTGCCCGCAGACCCCTGCAACCACTGGACCAGAATTGTGGAAGAGGCCCTTGTCCTCATCAACATGGGGTTATGGTGCTTTGCCAGGGTCCCCCCCGGCGAAGCACCCTTCCCATGTTGAGGGCATGTAGCCTGGTGTGGTGCAGGAGGCTGCATTATCATTTCCCCCCTTTCCTGCTCTGCCAGGCTGTTGGTTGGATCGCGGGTCTGGTACAAGATTTTAGAGGGGGCCCAATGCTTTTTTTTGGCATGGGTTACCCCCTAAAATTCCTACCAGACCTAAAGGATGGTTAATGAATTGGGGGTAGGGGAATACCACACTGTTTGTTTTTCACGTTTAAAAACATTAGTTCCCTTTTAATAACATTGGTGCAAAATTCGGATGCATCCGAATTTTTTTTTTAAATTGGATACATTTGAATTCGTTATTTATTTCATTCAGACGCATCCAAATGTCTGAAAATGCTGATTTTCGTCCAAATGTCAGTGCAGACGAGAACGAATGCACATGTCTATTGAGCAAATCCTCTTTGAAAGTGGACACAAATCAATGTGATAAAAAAGGTGAATGTGGAAAACTTTGGTTGAACAATAGGCAAATGACAGGTCAGAAATGTTTTCGATTAAGTAATCACCATGACAGCCAATCTTGTTTATCACCTGGGATTGTTCCCAAACAAACCCACTTGCTTTGGCTGTCAATGTGCCCAACAATTACAGCGTAACACAGAGTATGAAAGCAAAGAAATTAATTTTGAAATGTTTTCATAAATGTACTAAAATTGTTTTGTGTAAAATAAAGTGAAATGCATTTTTTAAACAATATTGTCCATTTGTCTACTTAAATGTAAAAAAAAATCATTTGGGTAGACAATTTAGTCATAGGGTTTTTGTAAGTGAGCATACTAATGCTGGACATTTAAGCTAAGTGTTGATGATATAGTTTGACAAACATTTTTGGAGTGTTGTGCACATATAGAATGAAATTTACTATGGTTATTAACATTAATTTTATATTTCTATTACTTTTTTACAATTAAAGGAAAACCTGCACTTAAAGAAATGCACTGCTTACCTCATCTTATAAAAATGTTAGTTACCTTGTTTTCTCTGGCTTCAATACTCTCTGAACTCTCTGACCTGGAAATAGTATGCAAAGCAATTTGATCAGCATGATAAACTGACAATTTTTAGGAAACAATGCCATTCTACATATTTATGCCATTCCATTTTTATTTTGGTACATGTGAAAACTTGTTTCCCACATGGCGTGGAGACAACCAAGGCTGCAATAAGGTTTAGTATAAAGCCATAACATAAATAAGAATACAGTGACAGCTCAATCATTGCAACCATTCCATGCGTGGCATGTTTTAAACATGTATAAAAAGAATGATCTTCATTTTATGACAAGTAGATGCAAGAATAAAATAGAGGATAATTATCACTATATACAGTAGGATATATGTTAATGAAATTGAATATGCTAGAGGAAAAAACTAAATGAGTTAATTAGAAGCCTGCAATCATGTTTCTCCTCAACTTGCAGGAATAATTACCATGGCATGACATTGATAAGGGTTCATTCATTCTCTATAATTATATTTGCCTAATATATTTTAATTAATACAGCCCCTGCTTTCATATAGCTAGTCCTAAGATTTTTATGTATGATGTTAGACACACTGATTCGTTCTAAATCATTTGGATTTCTTAGCTTATTCTTAAGTTGTTTATCATAAATAACTCAGTGACCTGAGTTTTATCAGGTACATTTTGCTGTCGTTGACCTTGTTCTGACCAGCTAGAAAGACACATGAAATCTGTTAACATGAAATCTGTGAAATTTGATAACATTTATTTAGTGTAAAATGTGTTCCTAAATGTATAATGCATAAGCTCCACCCATCCAGCGAGGGGCCCTCTCCTCCAAATCCAACACAGTGGAAAAAAGCTAATGGGAGAGATGACTTTTATAAAGAGGGGGCTTGCACATATGCAAACCACTGCTGAACAGGGATAAGCGCAAAAGTTTTTCGAATTTGAGTTTGCACTGAATTTTGCCTTTGACAAAATTTCAACAAAATTACTTTCTCATTTTGTCTTAGGACACTGCAAGGTGAAATTAGAAAACAAAATGTGAATCATTTGTAGCTTTCTTACTTATCTTCTCTCTGTTAAATCCATTATCCTGTGTGTACACTATATGCCAATTTTAAAAAAAATTGCAGTTGTATCAATGAAACAGTTCATCAATGGCATATAAGGTACACAAGGCCATTAAGCAGAGATGGTAAAATGAAGACATGATGATTATTACACTACATTACATAGAATTGGTGAATGGGGTTTGTTGATAAAAAGGCTACTGTATGAATAAACAACCTCAGTATCAGCATGTTACACCCCATTCCTGTCCTGGTAATTTTTCAGTCTTGTGATCGTTTGACGAACAATTACTTGGTCATGCAGTAGTGTATTTAAATATGTGTTTTTATTTATGTTGTGTGATTTATTTGTGTTCTTGACTTAGGTTATCAATCTTTCTAAACAATCAAATCAAACAATCCTTTGAACTTTACATTCTGTTCTTCTACCAGTTATGCCTCGATCCAATCTGTTGGCAGATATGCCCTTGTTTGCCCATTGTCTATATGACTATATAACAAACAGTCAATGCATTCTTCCCGATTCTTTGGGCAGTTTTTCAGCGCTATACAGTAAATTGTTTAACTACATGACAACAATAGGGCCCCTTTTGAATAAGGAAACTATTGATAACATAATTTCTGCGTCTTGATGGCCTTTGAGTAATGCACAATTGTCAAATCACATAGAAAATCCATTGAGCACTGCTTCTTAAACATTCAGTCAAAATAAATGTATAAAGTTGTAGCAGCAAAGACAAAAACAACACTGGTACAGAACCATAGTTTTTTTTAAACTTTAATTAACAAACAGATAATACTGTACATTAAACTATTATATGTACAAGCTATTGTGTAAATAAATCTAAGAATAAGAATACAAATGTACATTAAAAGATAGGAGGAACATACAGTATATAAAAATATAAATATAGGTATTTCTTTCTGCAACTTTATAACATTTAATTCAACTCAATATAATGGTTTACTTTGCAGGGGAATTTTCACTTTGCAAGGAAATTTTCCTCTAGCTTAGTGAATCAGGTGAAGTGCTGCTGACTTCCACCATCCAATCATGTTCAAGCAAAAATACATTTTTTAAAAAAAATTTCCTTACACATAAGTGGGTATTCTTTGCAATTCAATTTCCACCACATTCACTAAGGTAAGGGAAAATTCTATTGCAATGGGAAAATTCCCTTGAATGAACAGCCTATGTGTCTTTAAAAAAACAACCCCAATGCCTCTCAAGATTCAGTCAAACTAAAAATTCCATGGAAAGATTTGATAAATAATGTGTTTCAAAAGGTGACAGGCCCTCTTCAAATACCTTTTCTAAATGAAGCTCAGTGGTGCTTAGTTATAAAATTGGGAGATCAAACATGTCTGTATTGTCCATAGTGCAACAAGCGGCAATGGAAAAACGATAGGTGACATCTGTTAAACTGCTATAGGCAAGTGGTCTACTTTTCCCTTTTTCAAGGTTTTATAAACAAGCCACTTGTTACAGCACCCTACACATGACAAGTGACAACATATGCTAAACAAATTAAATTACATTTTAAGTCCATGATTTCTTCTTCACAAGCATATAATCCCTATCAATAAAACCAGCTATAGTGACAGTTTGATTGGAACTGAGCATGTAAAGTGCTTACATGCACCAGGGGTAGGTGTCACAAGATAGCAATTTGTATATGCCAAGTGTAAAAGCAATAATACATATTTAATTTTCAAGAAACAGCAGTTACATTTAGCTTTAATGTGCTGTGACGGGGATACATTCTAATAACATGTCCTTTCTATAATATATTGCTTTCTATTACCTCTGACAATAGTATTCGTGACAATTTTAGTCATAGGATACTGTTTGAAATATTTTCCTATTTATATTACTGCATTTTCTGCAATGCCATAAATAGTTACATTTCAGTCACACTCGAGTTCCTCTCTATATCATTGTTCTGTATATAACAACAGCCAATGCTCTAGAGGAGGCAGGTGCTTACTGAAATATAATTGTATTGATGTGATATCATGCATTTTGCATGTTATGCATTGCTAGTCATGTTTCATTTATAGATGAGATTTGAGCTCGGGTAGAGTTTGGCCCGCACTTGACACGTTAGCAGTTTGGTAAAACTGCAAACTATTACATTATTTCGGCAATGATCCAAATCAATTTACCAATAATAGTGGTTTGCATATGTGCAAGTCCCCTCTTTATAAAAGTAATCTCTCCCATTAGCTTTTCTCCAGTGTGTTGGAGTTAGAGTAGATAGGGACAGCTGACAGTCAGAGTGATTTCAGGGAAAAAGAGTTACTGCTATACAGTGCTATATAGGGAGCTATTCAGTGCTGTATAGTGCCACTGCTTCATTACAGTGAATTGCAGTGTAGTGGGCTGCCATGAGTGGAGAGTGCCTCCCCTCTATTTACTCTGCTCTTTCATGCTCCATTACTGTGAAGAGACAGAGAAAAGATAATTAAATTTTTAATCCCAGATGAAAACTTCCTGGTATCTCCCCCTGAAATTGCAGCCTAGTGAAAAATTAATTTTAAGGGATTTTGTCTCAGAAAAAGACACCGTATTTTTTGTTTCAGATGAAATATGGCTGCTCTCCCCCTCTGTACTTGAAAAAAAGGCCTGTATACTGTGCATCGAATATGTACTATATTTCTGGCTTATGGCTTTGAAAAAATGCACATACATTTTTGTTTCATGATAAAATATATGTCTAATCTGTCCCTTTTAAATTGTGGCTACAATGGCTGCTTACATAGTGTGTGTTGAGTATGAACAGTATTTCTGGCTCTTGTGTCTGAAGTAATACACTTTAGTCTTCTATTTCATGATAAAACCTGCCTGGTCTCTCCATTGTGGTCAAGTAAACATGCTTACATGATGTGCAGCATGTCAGTGCAATATTTCTGGCTCTTAAACTAATTTTGTTTCACAATAAAAACTCCCTTATCTCTCCCTTGTACATAGTGGCTAATAAACTGTTTACATAATATGTGGTTCTGTACAATATTTATGTCTGTTGTCTTTGATATAACACACTCTAGATGTATTTTTCCTGATATAAAAAGGACTCACCTCTCCCTCTTACTTTGCTGCACAATCAAGCTTCTTACATACGCTCTGGGCATTGTACTACATATTTGGCTATTGTTTCAGAAATATGGTGATATAATGTTTTTTTAGCATAACAGCTGCCTCATCTCGGGATGTGGGGTTGTGGTTTTGAAGTGTTTTTATACATTCTGTGTTGATATTTTATCAAACTTTGTAGACAAGACAGTGTGGTACAGAAAGAAAGATCTTTGAGTTGGGTTTGTGGTGAACTTGCATGTATGGGCAAGTTTGCACAATGTGCCAAAAGCGAACTCCATAATGCTTTGCTGACCTTTGCACTCTGATCAGGTGAAACATTGTAGCCAATTAAAGGACTTTGAAAATGTGCCCCTCCCCCCAATAAAAGTCAGCTATCCCAGCATCATTGTTTCAGTGTGTATTGGAGATAGTGAGGGACAGCTGACAGCTTTTTGAATGAGACACAGTTTGTGCTACTTGTACAGTAGTGGTAGTACAGATTTATACCATGCTATATTAATTGCTGCATTTTTCCACTGCCACATTACAGTTAATTGCAGTGTGGTGGGCTGCAGAGAGTGGAGTGCCCCCTCCATATTCACTTTGCTGTTCAGTGGCATCAGTGCTTTATTACTGAAAACTGCATTGTGGTGTGACTGTGTACCACCCATTGCATGCACAATAATTAGACCCATCAGCCCTTTTTTTGTCCGTATCAGTGACAAGTTCTGTTGCTGACACAGACAAAAAAATTATTACAGTAAAAGGCTTTTTGGTTCTATTATTTTAGGGATGGCATTTTGGGTTTAGGGTTTTGAGTAAAAACATTTTTAGGATTTATATTTTATTTAAATATAATTTTGATAAGGTTTTTGATTTATTTTTTACTTTTTGGGGTCAGCAGCATCAACTTGTTAGTAACACATATACAGGTGTCTTTTGTTAGCAGCTGATCACCACACACTAGTGGCATCAGCGTGGCATCAAAGGAGCACATCATCAATCCTCCTATCACTATATCAGCTAATAGAATTAGGAAATGCCTTATTTTCATCATAGTTAACATAGTAACACCACTGTTGGCCTGACACCATTCACATCCCCTGGCAATGCTGCTGGCCTGCCAATTATAACCATTTCCTTTCACAGGTGATGGCCTGCCATCTACTACCATATCTTGCCACTGCTGTTTACCTGATATCCATTAACATCTTTTGCCACTATTATCAACTCCTGCAACTGTTGTTGGCCTACCATCCATTACCATCACTTGCTACCACTGCTGGTCTGACATTATTACCATCCCTTTCCACTGCTGCTGGCTTCATTCATTACTATCTTCTGCTTTTGCTGCTGGCCTGCCATCCATTAACATTTCCTGACACCGCTTATGGCTTGCCATCATTACCATCTCCTGTCACTGCTTCTGGACTTCCACCATTACCATCTCCTGCCACTGCTGCTGATCTGCCATCCATCATCATCATCTCCTGCAACTGATTCAATGCTTACTGTACAATATTTCTGCCTTGTGTCTGACATACTGTAATTCAATGCAATTTTTATTTGTGGATAAAAAGTGAATTTTCTCTTACTCCTCACATGCAAAATAGTAAAAAAAGCTTACATGTGTCTGTGAAATATTTCTGCTTTTTGTCTGTGGCATAATCCTGTGTAATTTTTTACATTGGTTTATGGATTATTGGAGTAAATACTCTTCAAATGTGGCCTACTAAAAACACTTATGTGATGTGCAGCATGTCTCTGTAATATTTCTGCTTCATGTCCCTGACAAAATCCACTATCATTTTTATTTCTGGATAAAAAATGGCTGGTCTCTCCCTCTTCTAATGCAGCCTACTAAAAAGCCTTGAATGATGTGCAGTGTGCATTTCTGTTTTGTCTCTGATATAATCAAATGTAATTGTTGTTCCTGGAACAAAAATGCCTTGTTTCTCTCTCTCTTCAAATGTGGCCTACAAAAAAAAAACACATTTTTATTTGAGTTTATCTTAAAACCTGCCTTGTCTCTACACCTTACACTGCTTTTCAGTCTCGCTGCTTACATACTCTCCAGCCATTGTGCTATATGTCTGACTATTGTCTCTGAAATATGGCCCTTTTCTTAAACTTTGAATACAATCAGTGTGGTACTAAACAAAGTTTTCAAGCTATGCTATGAAACATGTTTTGCCATTGTTTCGCAATTGTTATATATTTTTGGGTTTTAACTTTATTTTGTGTAAACCTTCCAATGGCTGTTAGATCTGTTCTGTCCTCTACTTTAAATGCTTATTTCTGGCGAATACTATTAGATCATATGTCACAACAAAAACTACAGAAAAAATACTTTGTTTCAAGTTAAAATTAAGCAGATGGGGTGCTGCTGCTGCTGCCAAGGAATAATATAAAATTTTCAAATGTATTACACTGATGCTGTCCTAGGAATTGTAATAACACCACACATAACTTATATGCTCTATATCATGCAATTTGCAGAACTACTGTTTTTTCCATATTACCCTCGAAGTAGCATAAAATGGGGGGATTTCTCCTAACTGCCCCCAAGGGCAGTGCCAAGTTCCACATGCCCTTTGTTTGACAATCCCTTGCCTAATAGCCTTGACAATGGAGAGAATTGTTTTTCAAGATTCATTGACTTTAATGAGGAAAAGTATGCAACTGGAAAAACTTTTGTGCGTATCTGCAGAATATACATGTGAATCAAACCTGAGCAAATTAACAAATTCTAGCGGGGGTTATACAAGATGTGTCTCATCATCTATGACTGTCTGCCGCAGACATAAGGTTTTAACCTGACCGTTATGTCACTGACTTTTTGTGAATTTTGGGAAAATGTGGGTGGCACTGTGTTTGGTATTACTTCCCCAGTCCCTCCACAAGCAGTATGTGACTGGTCAAATATAAGGACAAAATAAGGACTGCCTAGGCAAATGTGCTTAAAAAAACGCATAGCTTTGTTTTCTAAAGTAATCACAGGACCAAGTAGTAGAGTGTTTTTATATATTAATTAAATCGTACCTTCTCAACATATAAGATGGCAAGAATGTGCAGTTAAGTGCATGGGTTTCTCAAAGGGAACTGAAGCTAAATTTTAAAAAAGTGTATTTTTTCACTTTTAATAAGGTAATGGAAATTGTCTGTTCTAACAAAATGTGAGCCATTTAATATTTACTTAAAGTTTTGCTTTAGGTGTAAATTATTTAGGTCTTCAACGAGCCTGGTCAAATGTCCTACTTGCACAGCTGCTTAATTCCTACAACCATGCCAAGGTTTGTCTTCTGTGTGACAGTATGTATGGGTTTATCTTTAGAGTTAATATGAATAAAGCTTTTAAAAATAGCAGACTACCAAAACAGTGTTATTTCAATTATTGGCAGGGCCAAGTGGACTAGGTCAGTCCCCAGGTTTTTGTGGTTACACCAACAGCAAGACTCTCTACCATACAGTAGTTCTTGACTCTGTTTCTGTCCACATAGGAGTTTTATGTGTTAGATTGTTCTGAGATTAATAAATAAATATTCAAACAGGGACTGTGGGACCATTTATTAAACAATACAGCAGGTGTGCAGACCCAGAAACTGAAGCAAAGAGAACTTAATAGTAAAGTTCTCAACAGATGTAAGACTCTGTTCGGTGGTTTAGCTAACCAGCATCTACCAAAAACTAAAATATCATTTCTGGGTCAATAAACCCTTTAAGTTTAAATCAGCTGGTCGAGATGTTACCTTCATTCTGGATCATCTGGTGTGAATCAAAGTAGAGAACCCCTTCCTTTGAATAGGTTTGAAACACAACAAGCTTAAATGTTTGACTTGCTTGCATCTGATTTAACTAAAACCACTGCAAACACTGCTAAGGTTCTCTTAGGAGGATGCTAGCTGAATTTTAACCCAGGAGGTATGCCTATATTACGTAGTTTGCTAATTAGTGGATTGATTTCCCAAGATGAATCAACATCTGCTCTCTGCGGATTGGCTAAACTCTTTGCAAATCTCAGATCAGAAAAATTAATCCATTCATCCTTACACATTAATATGCATGGACAAAGATATGTGTCATATTAGCCATCTTGATTCCTAAAGGTAATTAGACTGTCCCCATATTAACATTCCAGAAAGTTACCCTTAGAGATATTAATAGTTGCATATGTTTTTGTTTTGATAAATCCCTTTAAATGTTTACATGTTTTATCTGTCCTTTAGCATCATTAAACTCTGCTTTATATCAACCAACTATTTACTTACTCTTTCATACAGTGGTTTGGGGTCCTTAACAAGAACACCATATAAATGCATAATGGCACCAAAAAAAAAATCAAAGCCTATTTATTTATAATGGATGTCCTTGAATGTCCTTAAACTGGAGAAAGTCCAGCGAAGGGCGACCAAACTCATCAAGGGGATGGAGGACAAGAGCTATGAGACACGGTTACTAAATTTAAATATGTTCACGCTGGAATTAAGGAGATTAAGGGGGGGCATGATTTTCATGTACAAAATGTTCTATAGTCAGAGCGACATTAGCAACAAACTATTTACAATTAATTCCGTAACAAAGACTAGAGGCCACCACCTGAAACTGGTAGAAAAAAAATTCAAACACAAGGGGCGAAGCGGGTTTTTCTCAGTTCGCGCGGTTAGGATCTGGAACTCACTGCCACAAGCAGTAATGTCAGCTAATAGTGTGGAATCGTTCAAGAAGCTTTTGGACGATTTCCTGAGAAACGGTAATATACAGGGGTACAGGTACTCCTAATAACAAGATGACACAGGGACCCACACACACACACACACAATAGGTTGGACTTGATGGACATGTGTCTTTATTCAACCTCAAATACTATGTAACTATGAAATATCATAACATTAAATGTTGGAAAACAGTGTATTGTTATTATGTTGTAAATTGTGGTATGCAAGGGTAGGCACATTTCTTCATCTAAATGTATACAAGATTTAACCTAAAACATTTTGTGATATTGTTTTCTGTATTTGTATAGGAGGATATTATTATTTTTTTATTACACAGCAGCACATACACATCAGCACAGCCTCTCAATGCCTTTATTGATTGTGAACGCTAGCCAGTGTTCCGGGATCTATTCTGCTATTGAAAGACTTGTGCTAACCTTTCAAATTATTGATTTTATTTAGAAACAAGAGTGCATGACTTTCATTACAATGATAGAAATGCTGATTCCCAGGTTTTCTCTTTACTTTGAAAGATTGAATATTTGTACGTCTAAAGTGTGAAAACTGGACAGGCTACAAGAATGAATGTGTAGTACTAACTGAGCTAACTAACTAAAGCGGATCTGTCACAAATACATCTATCAGTAGTAGTTATGAAACCTTTTTGTTATAATTTCAACAAAACTGTTTACCTACAGTACCCATATTTGGACATCTATCTGCATAATATTTCTCTTTTGTTTTTAGCCAGTAAAATATATAAAGTTCAACAGAACACTGGATATCTATGAAGAATGACAAAGAGATCAGACAAAGAGCTATCTACCGTGTTTCCCCGAAGACCTACCCCGAAAATAAGACCTAGCACTATCTTCAGGGATTTCTGTAATATAAGACCTACCCCGAAAATAAGACCTAGTTCGGTGGTAGGTCTTATATTACAGAAATCCGCTAGGTCTTACTTCCGGGGTAGCTGCACGTAGACTGTGTAAAGACCGGCCGCAGCTCCCGCCCCGCCCACACGCCCGCCCACACACCAGCCTGCCGCAGCTCCAGCCCCGCCCACACGTCTGCCCACACGC